>NW_023640865.1:0-10958 GCF_015228065.2 Penaeus monodon | reverse complement strand
TGTTAAGATGACTAGAGATCTTATGAACCATTCTCTTGTAATGTATTGGTGACCCTCGGATGCCTTGCAGCAATCAGAGTTTAAACGCATCACTCCGTATGAGGAAGGTTCAAGATTGGCTGGGCAATTGATGTCAATAAGTAAAAGATACTCTAATGTTTTGGGTGCCAGCACATGTTTGATCAGTGGGAATGAGCGAGCTGAATATCAAAGGCCAAGGCTGCGCCGCTCAGCCTTGTGATGCTTTGTTTTCTCTCCCACTACACCGAGCTGAACCCATGCATAAGGAGTTGTCTTCGCGATAATGGAGGGAACATGAGGTCATACTCTCGAAACGAACTGCGAGAGGATTAGAGATGATCTCGGCAGTTGGGTGACCAGCATCCATCCCACCGAAAGTAGAAGTTGTATTAACAAGACTAATGAATTGGCACAGGAGACTGACCTCAATGACCGATGATAGGCTAAAAGTCAGCACTGTGTGAGGGGAAGCCAAAAGCCATTAACTGTCGAACATGTAGTGGAAAGATCGTGTACATTACTTCAGACCAAAGCGTATACTTGTCTTCCCCATATACCAAAAAAATGTATTGGGGGAGATTGTGGCATAGAAGTTCTTATTATTTTCCTTAGTGAGGCTAATATTTTCAATTAAATTTTAATTATTCATAATATTTGTGCAATAGTTTTATATACTTAGAGCGCATAATATTTATGCTTTGATTTCTAATATATTTATTGTTATTTGTAAGATAATTTATTGATAGATTTTTAAAGTTTTAAAATATTCATATAATTTCTATCTACATAGGTGTTCGCCGTTATACCTTAGCCGTTGACTGCGGCAGACAATTTAAAATCAATTCGCAGTTGGTAACCAGCATAATCCCCATACAACAGGTAGAAGTTGTGTTAACAAGACTAGAGTGGCAACAAGACTGACTCATCGGCCTATGATGCTAAAGTGAAGCACTGTAGGGATGTCAATATCCATTAACAGTCCGCACGTGTAGTGGAAAGTATGAAATATATTGGGGAGGATTGTGGGCATTGGACTTCTAAAGACAAAATCCAAATTTAAATCATTCATCATATTTTTTTGCATAATTGTATACATGTAGATTAGAATAATTTGCTTTGATTTTTTATATAATATATTGCTTTGAACTGTTTATATTTATTGTTTTTTATTTTCTTTATGAATACAATCCAGGTGACTTTATGGTAGATGATGCCATCAGAGGCAACAAAGAACTTTAAACTCAATTTATGGCATGAGGCCTGGTGGCTATGAAGAAAGCAGGGTGGTGCTTTCCTCCTCTTTCCTCACAAATTGAGGGGTCCAGCAAGGAGTCCATATCATCTTGGGTTCTGCCACCCTACTAGTTCAGGATGTTAGCTCTGATGGTCCATTTAGAGCCTATTTTCACCCAGTAAAATATTCAGTCGTCAGCCGAGTTTTCTTAAGTTTAGGACGATGGAAGGTGAAATAGTCGATGCCAGCCTTACATGATGGAACTTGAACCTAAGGATCTTGCTGAGCCTAAACGGCTATTGTTCTAGATATTCCGGAGGACCTTACTTCTAGTGTGGCTGATAGTCCGAGTCAGTAGGTTGAGAATTCGGTAAGATGTCCAAATGGAGTGGATCAGGACATAGCGACGTTATTTAGATGATAGTGCCAGACTTTTCCATCCTTGGTCTCGGGAATTAATGAAGGGAAGGATGGCTTGTTCTTCTCGACTCACTCCACCTCTTTTTCAGGCGCCGAACCTCCAGTGAATCGAATTGTAGCGTTTTGACTTTGCTATTTGGCTATGTGTTTTACTCTACGGACCACGGTTGCCATGTTTTCAATGTATTTTTCATTTCCATTTTTCGTCTCCTTCGATCAACTGAAAAGGACGTGATGTGTTAAGCTTATGGCCCTTTTCTTTTATATTATTAGTCCTAAGATATGTCCATCTTAGATTTTGCTTTCCAATTAAAATCAACTCCCGTGATATGGCACTGATTTACGTAACACATAAAGGTGTGCACAATCGGCTCAATAAATTAAACAATTAAAACCCCACAACCCAACGAAGAAATATAATGTAAAACCTAATTAACTACTCTGAAACCAGGCCATACATATAAAAAAACATCAGGGTAAAAATAATATTGACATTGGATAAAACCAAAATAAAAGTTTACGGGTTCTACATTTATAACTGATATAATCCTATTCCGTAATAATTTGCTGTCTGTGATGTATTTTCGCAGCTCAAAATTCGAAAATATAAATGGGTAAAAAGCGAAAACATTTCCCTCTCTCTAACTTTGCTGGAAGTCTTGGCAGAGAAGTCTGGCGGTTCCACCGCTTCTGCTTATGGCCCTGCGCATTTTTAACCTGCGCAGTGACATCAGCGTATTTTATGACAAAAGGCCATGTGCCGTTTTAATCTTTCTCTCGTGCATATAAAAATGTTAGTATTTACTGAAAAATTGTAGCGCTTGATTGATACTAGTATATCTGACTGCGCAGGTCCCCGCTACGGCACGGTACGAGTGGAAACCTTCCAGAGTGTTTAGCAATGTTTAAAGTGGTTTATGTGTTATGGTTTTGTAGTGTTGTTTATATATGTGTGTGTGTGTTGTTGGCGCGCGCTCGCGGCGTGCGTGCGTGCTGCGGGTGCGTCGTGCGTGCGCATGCGCGTGGCGCGCGCGTTCAATGATATTTCCCGTTACCCTTTTATATGTGGTGTTCAGTTGGTATGTCCCAGCTGATCTTTCATATTTTTCTTTTTTCTTTTTTTTTCCTTAAAGGCTCAGGTTTCGTATCTATGTGGGCTACTGTGACCACGGGCACGGAGGATTGTGGAATCTCATTCTAGGACCTTTCCTCACCCTCTTTTTTTCCATTTCATTCCTTTCCTCTCATTTCCCTCTCATAATTTCTGTGTCCTTGCCTTTCCCTCTCCTAGCCTCTAATCTACTTTTTCCCCTTTCCCCTTGTTCCAGATATACTTCTCATATCCCTAATTTTCTTTCTTCTATACACCATTTTTCTCTATCTTATTTCCCTATGTATTCTCTCTCTTCTCCCTTTCTTTCCTAACAACCTTCTTTCAAAAGCTTATGTTGGGTTTGATTTCTCTTCCTTGGCTTAGTCTAGCCTCGCATTTATTTCTTTTTGTTCAGTTACTTTCGTCTATTCTTTACTCCTATTCTAATTTTCTATACGTCTTGTACTCTATTCTCTTCTGTCGTAACGTTCCTATTTTATTCCATGCTTTTCCTCTCAAAAGTGCCTTGACCTAGTATCAATGCCTTTTAGTTAAGATATAATATAATGTGATTTTCATTCTTTCTTTCCACTCCTTTCCTCTTGCCTAAGCCTAGTTTCTCTTCCTTTTACTCAGCCTATTCTTTTTCCTTAATCTACATCCTGCTCCAACCCCGGCCTCGGAAAATTATGAAGGTCCTCGAGACATACGGACCGGCTCTCACTCCCTGTATCTTAGCCTTTGCCCTTTCGTATTCTACTTGGCTATTAGGCCAACATTGTTTTTTGAATGACAGTCCATTTATTTTATAATTATTTTATATTTTTAATGAACTTTTTTTTTTTCTTTTTATCTTTAGTATTTAGTGCCGCCTTCATTTATTTTATTATTATTATTATTATCATTATTATTATTATTATTATTATTATTATTATTATTAGTAGAGTATAGTAGTAAGTAGTAGCAGCATCATTATTATTATTATTATCATTATTATTTAATTTCTTTCTCGCTGAGTATGACTAGTTTTTCGCCGGTTTTAAGCTTCATTTTGTCGCCTTGGCACATTTTAACGGTTATATGATGGTAAGCCGCCGTTAGTTTTATTTGCTTGTTTGTTTGTTTTTCAATTACAAATGTTTATGGCATTTTCCCTCTTATTTTAAGCCAATGAACTTATTTTTCTACTTGCGTTGTGTGGCATGTCATATTTGTAATGATATCGTTATGATTTTAGTGATTATTATTGATTTGTAAGTTATCTTATTTTTTTGTACGTTATTTTTATTTTTTATTGTTTTGCGACACCACACACACACACACACACAGCCACTCATCACACACACACACACACACACACACGACACACACACACACACAACACACATTACACACCCACCCACACCACACACACCCACACACACACACACCACACACACACACACTATATATATAATATATAATATATATAGTATTATTATATATATTATATATATATATATATATTATATATATAGTATATGCATATATGTTTTGCTTTTTATTGCTCTCCTGTATTGTGTTTTTGTCCTACCATGGATTTCACGGGAGATGGCAACGAGCCAGTGAAAAGGGTTCTAATCTGTTCTCTAATTTGCCTTATTTGTGAAAGTTTTGTGTTGTGAAAACTGAAAGCTAACTAGTGAATATAACGAAGCACTAAATATGCTTCTCTACTCTACGTCATAGACGACCATTCTTCCCTATGAGGGAACAGAGAGATACTAATTTTGGGTAACCTATCCTGCCCATATTTTTCTCACATTCTTCACGGTGCAAATCATCACTCTGATTGATCATTTTTTGGTGAGGGCCCCGTGACACGGATATCCTTCACATTTTGGCAATAGATCACTCCCAGTTTTCTTTCTTGAAATTAATCATATTCCTTCATCCATTCTTTTTTTCTGCACTCCCCTTATTTTGAAATTTTTGTTATATTGTTGCTGTCAAGGTAATGTCTGTGGTTTATTATCTTATAATTTGTTACTTACTTTCGTATACCGTCTTTTACCAATGAACAAAGATACTTTGACTCCGCCTAATTTTGATTCATTCTCATGCTCAAAATTGCAATCCTCCATCAGAAGCGTCTTCGAGTTCTCCATCCACCACGCTTTTTTTCAGTCGCTTTTCCTGCTCATTACTTCCTCCTCTTTAGCCACCCAAAACAATCTGAACTATCATCTAATTCCTTGAGCTGTGTTTTTCTATTCCATCTTATTGCTTGAATATTTTAAAGACGTTTGATGTGTACTACTGAACGAGTAGTATGGTCTGGTGAGAGTCTGTTTTAGTTTCATGGTAACGGAGCATAGACGTATTCTTTAATACTGTACCGTGATTTCTTCCCATGAGTAAGATATCAAGCATATATTGTCCTGAAAAGAATAGCAGTCATATATGAAAAAGCAGGGAATATGTACCAACCCAGGCATTTCACCTCTCTCCTCTCTCTCTCTTCTCTCTTCACTCTCTCTCTCTTTCACCTATAGCAAAGCAAAGAATTAAAACTAGGTATGTAAGTATCGTGAATACTTCACGGCAACATAAGATTGTAATGACGATGACATTGAGGAAAGGAATTTGGGATTTCTTATTTTATTCTTTATGTGTATTCTGTAATAATCGCTCTTGATATGTGTATTATGATATTGGGAAAATCTTGGACCTGTTAATACTCTGAAATTATATCATTGTTGGATATTATGACGAGTTTGTACCTAGCACAAACCCTTAATCTGGTGCTAAAGCATGGGTTTAATGAACAGATGTCCACTGGCTTATAGTCTGCTAACGCAGCTATCCTTGTTTGGGAAAATTAATGTTGCCATGAAATACAACAACTTATGTTTAGTAGGGAGCTAAAATGAATATAGAACACATTCGAATGTTTCTCTCAGACAGATTCCAAACCTCAGAATGGTTGTTCGACACTTAAAACATATCTGTTTAGTGCTGAGCAATCCTCTATTCCTCCTTTAATGAAGGAGTGTATACTTATAGTCCGAGTGAGAAGCTACCTTGCTAGCAGAATTGTTTTAATTCAAAACAAAGTTAGAAGATATTGAACTTCCTCTTCTCATGTCACCCATTACCATACTTTAATTCACTTTCTTCAGAATTAGACGAATGTGGTGGAGTAGACCCTAAGACTTGTTTCCGTTGGGATAAAAATATCTATATGGGTCATTAGTCCTCGAACTTAGCTGTAATCTTACTCCTTTTAGTTATTTCAGGTAAATTTTCAAGGGCTGGCGCTTTGGTAATGTTAACCCTTATTCTCAAGGGTCCACTACAGTCTTCCCCTACTGACTATAGGGCCATTCCAATTACAACATTTTAAAATCTAAGGAGGTTTTTGAACTTTGTTGGTTTATATTTGAGACCGTTTTTCTTCAGAAGACTCGGCCGTAATGCGATGCATTGCTTTATGCTTGTGCATTGAAAAGCAGTCTGCTTTAGACTAAGGGTTTATGAGTCAAGGCTTGTCTCTCTGGATTTTTAATGCACTTTTGACACTGTTAATCACAAGGTTTTGCTTTTTAAGTCTATTGGTGTTGGGCGGTAAAGTTTTAAGTATTTTTAGCTGATTTTGACAGGTAGACACTGCGTGTTTCATACTGAATGGTACTTTTTGCTCGTATTCCCCGTGTGTCTTCTGGGTTCCTAAAAGGGTGAGTTCTTGGTGGTAGTAAGGAGATTGAGAAGTTTCTGGCCCTCCCACCACTTATATGGCCCGGCCTGTGTCACTTTTTATGGCTGTCTCATTTGGTTCTCTGACATTGTTGCTTTACCCGTGGCGGTGGGATTGCAGCAGGCGCTCCTGTATCCGTGGTGTAAGCCTCTCGCTAATCTCTTTACCAGCCCAACGGCTTGTGGTTGTCTGCGGGCCTTGGTATCAGGAATTGCGTGTGCCACAATTCCTCTAAGTAATGTAGAGTGTGCCGTTTCGGCTTCGCCGCAAATGCATGCAACACCTCTTTTCACGGTCGATTGTTTGTATAATCTGCCATGAACAGTGGTAACCTAGGCGCATTCTGTTGGCAGAATGACTTCTGTACTCTGTTGTTTATTTCAGAGAGTGCCAGTTTGTTTTCAATAGCCGGTGTGCGTCTGATTGATTGATTGATTATTTAAAAGTATCTGCTGCGTCAACACTTAAGGTCATTAGCGTCGAATACCTTGTTAACAGAAATAGTAAAATGTTTAAAATTTTAAAAATCTTCAATAGATCTCCTTAGAAATACAATAAACAAATTAAAGATCAAGCAATAAATATTATACTCTAAGTGTATAACATTATTGCATAACATTATGCATAATTAAATTATATTAAAAATATTAGTCTCCCTAAGGAAAACTAATAGACCCTCTATGTCACATCCTCCCCCATACATTCTCAGTGTATAATAGGGGGAGACAAGTACTACGTCCTTTGGTCTGAGAATGTTGCACACTTCCCTACAGTGCATTGTTAAGGGCGTCTTGGCATCCCTCACAAAGTGCTTGAATTTTTAAGCCATCATCGGCCCATGAGTCAGTCTTGTGTGCCCGATTCTTGCTTTGTTAATGCAACTTCCACTTTTCGGTTGGGATGGATGCTAGTCCCCACTGCAAGTCATCTATCTTCTATCTCTCGCAGTTTGTTTCTGGAGATATGCCTCCATTGTTCCTTCCATTTATCGCGAAGATAACTCCTGATGCTGGGGTTTCAAGGTCGGTGTGTGGGAGAGGGAAAGGAGCATCACAAGCTGAAGCGGCAGCTGCCTTAGCCTTCTGATCGCCGCTCTTCCCACTGAACACCAACATGCACTGGCACCCACACAGAGTTATCTTTTTAAATGTGTTGACATCAGTGCAGCCACTCTTGACCCTCCCTCACTATTGGATTGATGAGTTTTAGCTCTTGATTTGCTTGCAAGGCGAGAGTCACAATATATCACAATAGAATGGTTCATAAGATCTCTAGTCATCTTAACTGCTGCAATGGTAGGCATGTAACTCTGCAGTGAACGAATCGAGGCTGCTAGAGAAAGACATGCCAGATGCAGTCTTCCTTCTGCTCATGCTGCAAAGCCCACCCCATTTTTCCAGATTTTGAACCATCTGTATATATTGCGTCCGAATCCTTGGTACTTGAAATTGCTGAAGAATCTCTTCTGACGTCTGCTTCAGATCTCTCCCCTTTCCCAATTCCCGACCAAAAAAGCTCGACTTGATTAAGTCCAAAGGGGGTGAATTGGGGAATTCCAACAGGCCAGAAACCTTAGTGATACTAAATTTAAGTTGCTACAAGATTCCTCATTCCTCCTACCATAAGGATCGGCTATCCTCAAGGGGGTTGAAAACCAATTGGATGTAGGAGGGATCCCAGAATCCTTTGTAGTCTCGTATAGTTACATCAGGTTCATGTAGTCCCGTGTAATGAAAGAGGTGAATTCGCCGACTCTCAGCATACAGGGCTCCACAGGTGAGACCTGAGAGCCCCAGTCCAGATCGGGAAGCTTCATTATGAACCGAGTCCAATATCCGGAGAACAGTGGGAGTTTGCCAGATGAATAGCTTCATATCCATAGTCAAGCTTACTAACGAATAAGGCGCTCGGTTAAAGCATAGAAAGCGTTGTGCGGTCTTCCCCCCAAGATAAAATGTGAAAGAACCCCAACAAAATACTAAGTTGCTTTTTGTAGCCTCCACTTTTACAGTTTGATGTGAGTGCACTCCCCATGGTAGTCTTGGTCAAAAATTAGACCCAAGTACTTCACCTCTTGGACAAATTGCAGTGGGTTTGCTTCCTAAATAGAGGGAAGGAATGGAACTTTCCTCGTTGTGGAAATGTATAGCCATGGTCTTGTCTTTGGAAAATTTGAACCCATGATATGTTCCCACTGTACAACCTGATTTATTCGGTCTGCATGCGTCCTTGCACATCCTGTAAGCTCCTCCTGAAGCAGTAACAGTGTAAAGTCATCCACATACAGATTTACATGAGAAGCACTTGGAACAAACCTTTATATGTCATTTATAGCAATGGCAAGACAGGTCACAACTTAAGACACTCCCGTGTGGGACCCCTTTCCGCTGGTCTTCCAGTTAGAGAAACTGTTTTCCCACACGAACTCTAAATTTCCTGTTTAGCAGGGAAGCTTTGTAATGAAGGTGGTAATGCTCCTCTTAAACCAATGTCCCCATAAGCTTTCATGAGTATGTCATGCTTACAGTAGTATCATAAGCCTTTCAAGTCAAAGAAGACGCTAACATGTGACGTCGCTGTGTCGATTAGGAATTCCGTATAGCCGTTTCCATCCTCACAAGTGCATCTGTGGTAGATCTCAATTTTCTAAAGCCTATTGATATTGGGTCAACACGTTTTCCCTTTTTCTAGCAGCCTTGTCAACCTGAAGTTTACCATTTCTCCATCAGCTTGCAGATGGCAGCTGGTGAGAGAAATTGGTCTCTAATTTCCTGGTGTGGAAGTATCTCTTGCATGTTTAGGAACATTGATTATAGCCTCTTTCCATGTGGATGGCACTGTGCCCTCCCCTATAACCTATTTAACAAGTCCAACAGGAAACATCTGGGAAGCTCTCCGTGGTAAGTGAGATATCATGTCATATGGAATTCGTCACTTCCTGGGGCAAGTCTTACGCAGAAGCTGCAAAGCAGAGTCCTCTCCTTGCGGCAAAAATGCAAGGTTGTATTGAAGTTCTGCTGCTTCCTACTGAAGACCGACACGGGTGTTGTTCTGTTCAGCACGAAGAGTGGAGAACGAGCAGTGTAAGAAATGCTCCAGAGGAGATCCCTGCCATGTATTTAGCTAGCTCTAGCATATCTTTTTTTGTCTGTGATGATTATGGCCATCTATCTTCAGAGGCAGGTTGTGATATGGATGTGCTCTTTCCAGCAATCTTCGCACCTTGTCCACACCCATCTAAGGGGTCCCAGAGTTAATCGAGGAGACATACTGTCTCCACGACGTCCGTCTAGCCTCCTTTAGCACCGCCTGGCCTTGGCTCGGGTCTTTTGTAATGATCAAGGTTACAATGCTGGGGCGTCGTTTCAACTTGCCTTAATGCAGCTTTTCTTGCTCTGACAGCTGTTGGCATTCATCAGACCACCATGGTACTGGAGGTCGACACTTTTGGGAATGGATGCTTCTGCTGCAAGGTGAATTCGTGATGTGAAGTGATTAACAGCATCTTGAATACACTGGAAATCATTCACAGATCCTTGCAATACTGCAGTTGATCTAAAAGATTCCAGTCCGCATGTTCAAGTCGCCATCTCTGCACTCCATTGGCTGGAATACCATTCACCTCCTCCAAAATTATTGGAAAGTGGTCACTTCCATGTAAGTCTTCCATGACCTGCCAAGTGAAGTTCAACTGTGAATCAGGTGAGCCTATTGATAGGTCTATATTGGAGAATGTCCCAGTTTGAATTTGAAATGTGTGGGAGTGTCACTGTTCAGTAAAACTGCATCTACTCTTAAGAACAAGGACTCCAAGGCCCTTCCTCGAGGGTTGCACAAAGTGTCTCCCCAGAGGTGATGCCGACCATTGAAATCTCCCAAGAGTAGAAATGGATGTGGCAACTGCCCAAGTAGATCTTCCAAATCATTATGTTCAGATTATGTGGAGGAAGGTAGATGGATGCAACAGTGTAAGGTCGTGTCAAGCCTATTCTCACAGCCTTCCACTGCAGTGTTGTCTGCAGGTGGATGGCCTGGAAGGGAATATCTGACGTACCATTACTGCTACTCCTCCATGAGGTCCATTGTCAAAGGTTCCATAATGGGCTTGAACTTGGAATCCTCTCAGGAAAATGGACGATTTTCCCTGTCATAATCTCTTGTAGGCATACACAAACTGGTTCCATGAAGCTATCAGATGTTGCAGTTCTTCCATTTTGCATGAATTCCCTGACAGTTCCATTGGATTAGGGTATCCATATTTTTTTATATTTCTTTATAAGGTGTTTGGCAGCAGCTGTGGTCAAGGTTTGCCTCACACCTTTAGGCTGTCCCTTTCCAGGATCCTGGGAGTACCTTTTTAATGGTTGTTTACTGTGGAATAGTTTCCACAGGTTTCCCTTGGACGGTCATTTTTTGCAGGCAAAGGATGGAGCCTTGAGCATTTTCTTCAGGGA
>NW_023640864.1:0-10958 GCF_015228065.2 Penaeus monodon | reverse complement strand
GGGAAAATAGGGAAAACCTGTTATTTGCAAATGGGATCACAACTCAGGCTATAGGGCCACCTAGTCGTCCCCCTGTGGACGACCTGCCCACCGGGTTTGTCTCTCTGCTAAACCCGGGGTGGAAGAGACCTGTGGGCGCCCTAGGAGATATGGTGGGCAGCTCGACGAGACCTGTCGCGGGGAATAGAGAGGGGCCGTGGGCCTGCCTGGAATCGCCCGAGGGATCCTCGTGGCGGAACCCAAAGGGGTGGATGGGGGCCAGGGCCCCCCCCGTCGGTTTTACCCCCTTGATGTGAGATATAGGTATATTTAATATATGTAAATGATAGTAATTATGTATATATAGTATAAGTTATGATATATATGAATTAGCAATATATGATAAATTTATATATATATATGTTATATATAATATATATATATATATATATGTATTATATGTATATCATGTATATATATTTATAATACACATATTAATACTATATGTACACACATATATACACAATAACACATAAATATATACACATTATATTAGTGTATATAGTATAAATGAAAAAAGCATATATATACACACATATTAACGAATGTTGGGGTGCAGGTTTGGAATGAGATTTTACTCGCCCCGCCTGCGCCCAGCAGGCACAAACCCACCATGAAGTTTTGGGGGAAAAGCCTTGGAACCCCAAGGCGAATAGGGGGGTCCACAGCCTGCCGACCCCCTTTATTTGGGACTGGTCGGGGGGGGGCAGAGGTGGCTTTGCACCGGTTTTGCCCACCAGGACTTAATCCGGCAGCCCCCCCGGGTAGGCGTTTGGGAAACCCGGTCCTTGCGCGGGATGAGCGGTTATTCTGCTATGGAAAATTTTGAAGCGACTGGATTTGAGGGGGCGCTTTCAGAGGTGAGAAGACCTGGTAGCGGCATGATCAGTGTGGGGGTTACACCTATAGGTCGGGCCCGCAGCGAGGGCACCCCCTCAGGGTGTACCCTTTACCCATCTCCACCCGATTCAGCCCTGGGTAGTTAAGGGCCCCGGGTTTGATGGCGATTAGGGCAATGGGGGCGAAGCATGCCTTGGTTTCATGCCTTTTTGTGTTACATCCTATCATGATAAAAAATTGATGTAAAAGGGGCGTTCTATGCCCAAACTGCATTTTGGGGAGCATTGCCCCGGCGAGATATTCGCATTGTTCTGGGTGATTCAATGCGGTCAGTGTGACCGAGCGGGTACGAGATGTCGTGGGCCCCCCATCCCCGGGAGCTGTCCAGCAGGAGAAAGCCTCCTTCTCCGGGACTTTCCTAGGCCCCAAAAAAAATGAGGATTTGGCCCCTGGTCCCAGCGCTCCAACCCGCATCACTGGACTGGTACAGCAAGGGTACAGGGGCCCAAAGGAGATGGGCCCACATTTTCTTAGCCACGCGGGGGACCCCAGAAGAGGGTTTACAGAGTGCTGATCTGGGCACCGACCATAGGCGGGTTTGTGGCTACCCTGGGTCCATTTCAAAACTCCCCATCTGGGTCCTTTGGTGCCGGGGGTAAGGCTGAATCCATCCCCCTGGAGACATTAGAGGCCACGAAGTGTCGCAAGGTGGGCTGAAGGGAAATAAAAGTTTTGCATCTTTCCCAGGTGCGTGGGCTAGACACGCGAGAAGGGACAAGAACAGTTCATCGGGAATTTTCCCTGAGGAGGTCGAAGGAAATTCTTGGAAAATGACCTTCGCCCTGCCTACCAAGCCTGAGAAAACTGAACCCAAGCCCTCCCCCACAGAGATTGCGTCGATCTGGATGGACGATGATTCAACCATTTTGGGGTTTCATGAACTTTGGGGCGAGATTTTGAACAGTTTCCCAGGTAGACCTCCAACTTTAGCTTGGATGCAAGCGATGTTCAGTGCCTGTGCTGGATCCACCATCAGCGGGGAACCCCCTACCCAATGGGGGTTAGGATGGCGTTTTCCAAGCTGAAAAAGTGGGAAAGCGCAGGCATATGTGTTCCCCTGTGAACTGCAAAAGGCGGGGGGGGAAAAAACCTAGGTGGGGGCCTCCCCTACAGCCCTGACTGCCATCGGCAGTTGGTACCTTCCCTCGCCCTGTGGGGGGTGGGGTTTTCTCCCCTCTCGGAAGGGGAAAGGGGATCTTTGGGGATTGTAGCAACACCGTGGTTTACATGCTCAGCATAACCGGGCAAGTTCTCGCCCACATTTTCTAAAAACGGCCAAAACCCCCTACGAGGCATCAGAGACCGGAGCAGTCTGGATTTACCCCTGGCAAGTCCACGAAGACGTATCTAGCGTTCGAGTAATTGTGGAGCCCCGTCGTGATTTTGGTAGGGGTTGCTTGAAACCAAATCGACCCAAAAAAGGGGTTTTTGACCAGGCGGGGGGGAAATTTGCTAGGGAGCCTGGGTAAAGGGGAAATTTCCCACACAGATTATTTGGGCCCGCGCGAGGGCCCCTAACTGGTAATGAAAGTGGTAAAGTGGGTGGGGGTAGTCGAACTTTTCCCTGTTAAAAATCAGGGGTGAGGAAAGGCGCATCCTTTCACCAACACTTTTCAACACCTGTATGGATGGATAAAATGGCGAGTAAGCAAAAATCAGTGTGGAGCAACATAGGCAATATTTAAAGGGCCAGACCCTTTACTTTGCCCACGAGTGCCCCTCCTATCGAGTCCCTGGAGGCACTTGTGGAGCTCTTGAGCATTTTGCAATAAGCGAAGCCCTAGGCCTAGAGGTTTCCTGGCCAAGACCAAAATTCAGGATTTGGGGGGCCCGTTAGGGGAAAACCCGTTCAGTTGATCCAGCTTGCGGCGAGGACATTGAAGTTACAGAAAGTTTTAATACCCTTGGTAAACGTAGTCCAATTCGGGTTGTCAGACCAAAAGTCAGTAGACGGATTGGGTTTGGGAACAGGGGCCCTGAACTCAATCAACAAGAGCGTTTGGAGATGTCGGTCCTATGCAGAAGGACCAAGCTTTGTGTCTCAAGGGTTGATACGCCATTTTTTCCTTTTGGAAGCAAAACCGACGCTATCAATGTCTTGGAGTCTTCCTTGATGCTTTGTAACAAGTCCCCCGCCCGGGTCATGGGGTTTCAGTTTTCAGGGGCCGCGGTCCAAAAGGGGTTACACCCCTGGATGGAAAAGGACCTGTTACTTGCATAATCCGGGGGTCACCAATAGGCTATATGGCCACCCAGCTCGTCTCCCCGTGGAAGACCCCGCCCCCAGGTTGTCTCCTGCGATACAACCCTGGGGGGAAGAGCCCGTGGGGCGACCTAGGAGATCGGCTTTGGGAGCCGACGGACCCGCGCGAGGAATTTGAGAGGGCGGGGCCTGCCCGGGACTCGCCTCAGGGACCTCGTGGCTGGAAGCCAAGGGTGGATGCGGCCCCTGCGCCCCGTCGGGGTTAGCCCCTTGATGATGATGATAATGTGATATGTATATATAGTATATGTATAATTTTGTAATATGTATATGTATAATATGTATAATGCATAAAATGTATAAAAATAATATATATATAATTTTTATAATTTTATATTACTTATATGTATAACATGTATTAATGTATTAACACATAATACATACATAAGACACAATTTACACATACAATTTTACACTGAATGTATGTGTTATATGTTATATATGTTAAAAGTAATATACAACTATAACGATGTTTATGTATGTGTATATATGTAAATTTTAGTATAATACTATATACATGATAATAAAATGAATATGGTATATATAGTATATATGTATAAGATGTAAAAGTATTAATGTATATTATTAAAACGTATGTGTAGGTAATATGTATATTATTATACGTAGTGTAATATGTATTAGGTATTATTTTTGATTTTATATGTATATATACGTTATGTATGTGTATAGTATATATCTTAAAATATTTAATATACACAAATAAATACATATATATATTAAAATAATAATTATATAAAATTTTTATTATATTATATATATAACATAATTTTAATATAATACAAAATATATATAATATATTAAAAATATATATATAACATATATTAATGTGTGTGTGGTGTGTGTGTGTGTATGTATGTATATAAATGTACATATGCATTAAAATAAATATGTTTATATTTTATATATATATATTATATATAATTATATTTATATATGTATATTTATATAATGCAATGGTTATTAATAATTATATAGTAATATGATAATATGTAAATATATAGTATATTTATATATGTATTGTATATATGTATAGTTTTTGCATTACATGTATTAGTATATATATGATAAGTTTTAATAGGGTTTTTTATATAATATGTATATATATATATATATATATATATTATATATAATAATATATATTTTGGTGTGTGTGTGTGGGTGTGGTGGGTGTGTGTGTGTGTGTGTGTGTGTGTTTATATAATGAAATGTACAGTATATACATGCATGCATATATAGTATATGTATGTGATATATTATTATTAATATTATTACATGTATATATGAATGTATATATATGATATATGTAAGTTATTGATAGTAAAATATGTATATATATGTTATGTATGTTATGATATATATGTATATATGTATAGTAATATATTATTGGATATGTATATATATATGTAAAAATAATATGCAGATATTTATTATATATAGTATATATGTATATGATTAAAATGTAAAAAATATAATGCAGATTTTTATGTACTTATATGTATAGTATATAATAATAAATATGTATATGTTTTATATGTATAGTATTATGATATGTATATAATTTTATATATGTATATGATAATGTTATGTATTTCATAAAATTTATATGTATATTATAATGTATATAGTTATGTATATTAGTATAAATTTTAGAGTGATATGTATTTAGTATATGTATTACTGTGTTGTATATATATATAAATATATATATATAGTATATGTATTATATTATATGTATTTATATGATATGTATGTAGAAATATGATATGATGTATATATGTAAGTTATATTTTATTGTATAGTATCTACAGTAATGTATGGTATTATATTTATATAATTTTATATATATTTTAATATAATATAAAAATTATGTATATATTTTTTATTATATATGTATATATAGTTTAATATGTATATATATGTTTTAAAATTGTATTAACTATATTACATAATATAACACTGTATATGTATGTATATATATATAATGTATATATAGTAATAAGTGATATGTTTAATAATTTTTATGTATTAATGTAATGTATATATATATTATGATATGTAGGGTTTAATATGTAAAAAAAGTTATATAATATATATATGTATATTTTTTTACATATTATTTTAAATTTAATTTATGTGTATATATGTATTATTTTTACATATGTTTTATATCTACATAGTATTTTATATTGTATATAGTTAAAAATTATGTATATGTATAATATGTATGTGTATAGGTAATATATATATATATTATATATATATAATATATAATATATGTATTAATTTTAATAATATAGATATTTAAAATATATACTAATATATAAATATATAACAATAAATAATAATATATATGGATAAAATATAATAATATATAACAATATTTTAATATTAAGGAAATAATATAATATAAAAAAAATAATATATAATAGAAAATCATATATATTATATATTATAATTTTATATATAAAAAATTTATATATACATAAATAATATATATAGGAATATATATATATAATATAAAACATATATATATATATAAAAATTAAATATTATAATATATAATATTATATATATATATATATATATATACACATATAACAACAATGTATACATATACATATAATACTATATAAATATGAATATACATATGTAAATATATAAAAAATATGTAAATATATATAAATATACACAAAAAAATATACGTTATATAAATGTAAAAATTATACATATATATATGTATATTATTATTAAAAATATATACACAACATTACATATTATATATATAACATATACTTTAATACAAAAAAACCTATATATACAGACATATACACATATATAAAATTTTTATATATACATATTTATATATACTCCCTTTACATGTGTATTATGTAGAAATTATATGTATAAACATATATTACATTTTAATACATATATATAATATTATACAATATATACATTATAAAACATATATTTTTTTATATAATATATATATAATATAATATATAATATATATATACGCTACATTACATGTAGATACATATACAATGAAAAAACAATTAAATTACATACATATAATTTACTACATACATATACATAAAATACATATAAAAAAAACATATACAATAATATATATATATTAAAATATTACAACACATGTATATACTTTAAAAATTAAGTACAATACATTGCATAAAATTTATAATAATATACCTTAATAATACAATTATATATAAAATACATATTGAAAATACATAAATATATAAATAACATAAAAGATATACATATACAAATACATTTAATAAAATACAAACATATAATAAAACAGTATTAAATATAATATAAGTACATAAAAATCTGATATATTTTAAATAATATAAAAAACATATAACAATATATACATAAATATCTGCAAAAATTTATCTTTTAATAAACAAACCCATATACATAATTACTTTATACATATATAATATATATACATATACATACATATACATATATAAATAATATAATAACAATAACATTACATAATAATATTAAAAATTACATATATACTGTAATACATATATACTATATAACATATATACACATACATATACGTATAATGCATGTTTGTATATCAGACATTTACTTTAATATATACACACACACACACACACCACCACACCACAAAAACACACACACAAACACCACAATTATATATATTATATTTTATATATATAATATATATATATATAATATTATAAAAATACATATATATAATAATATAATCATATAAATTATTATATAACATATACAATATGCATATATATAAATATCATATATATAAATTATATATATAATATTATATTATATATATATATAAAACAATATATATATTTACATAGCATATGTAATTTATAACTACATACACACCCCCAAACACAAAACACATATATATATAGTTATATTATATATATAATATATATATATATATATGAAATATTTGTGTATAGTAAATATTATAGAAATACATTACACAACATTTACGTATATAACATATGCAAATACATATAATATATATCATATATACAAAATTACACATACGAATATACTTATAAATATATCACATACACTACGTATAATAATAACTTTAATACAATACATCTATAAATATATACATATATTAACAATATAATGGATATATGCTTATATATGTATATATACAATATATAAAATATACACATACAAAAAAACATGTATTATGTGTGTTATATATGCATTTATAAAATTAAATATATACAATACATACTGGATATATGTATGTGTAATATGTGTGTACATATATGTATGTATAAAGTGAATTTTCATAATATACGTAAAAACAATAAGTAATATAATATAATATATTAATATATAATAATTTTATAATATATATGCATATAACATATTATAATATATATATATATATATATATACATATATATAATATATATATAACATATACATATATCATCATCATCAAGGGGCTAACGCCGACGGGGGCGCATGGCGCAACCACCCTTGGTTCCACCCGAGGATCCCCGAGGCGAGTCTCCAGGCAGGCCCCGGGCCATCTCAAATTTCCCCTCGCGAAGTCTTCGAGTGCCCAAGCCATGATTCCTAGGTGCCCACAGGTCTTTTCCCACCCGGGGTTGTATCGCAGAGGACAACCTGGGGGCAGGGTCGTCCACAGGGAGAGAGCTAGGGGCCATATAGCCTGAGTTGGTGATCCCGGATTATGCAAGTAAACGGTCCTTTTGCCAGTCTCAGGGTAAAAACCCGCCGGTTGGACAGGGGTCCTCCCAAACTGCCCCCCATGACCCGGCAAGGGATTGTTACAAAAAGGCATCAAGCAAGACTCCAAAAACATTGGATGCGTCCAGGTTTTGCTTCCATAGAAAAAAAAATTGGGCAGTATCAAGGCCTTAAAGACACAAAGTTGGTCCTTTGCATGGTACCGACATCCCCAAAACGCTTGTTGTTTGATTTTCTGGCCCTTCCCAGCCCCAAATCCTTTTCTACGATTTCTTGGGACAACCAAGAGAAGGACTCGTCCCAAAGGTATGTAAAATTTTTGTAACTTAAATGCCCTCCCCGAAGAGGATCAACTGAACAGGTTCCCCTAACAGGCCCCAAAGTCCTGAAATTTTTCTTGGTCCCGGAGACCTCTAGGCCTAGGGGGTTCGCCTTTTTGTAAAAGCATCAAGAGGCCAAAGTGCCCCCCAGGGACTCAGATGGGGTGGCAACATCGTCGGAAATCAAGGGGCTGGACCTTTAAAATGCCCAGTGTTTCTCCCCACTGACTTTTGGGTAGTAGCTTGCCCATTACCAGCCTAAGGGGGTTTAAAAGGTTGGGGCAAGGATGAGCCTTCCTACCTGAGTTTAAAAGGGAAGAAGTTTGACATACCCCACACACTTTCGCACTTTCAGACCCGTAAGAGGCTCGCTGTCGGCCCAAAAATCTTGTCGGGAAACCCCCGAGCCTCAGGATCCCAAACAAATTCCCCAGCATGAGTCAAACGCCTTTTGAGGGGATGTAGGTTTCAAGAACCCCCGACCAAAAAATCACGACGGCGTCCACAATTTCCGAAGCGTAGTATACGATCTATTGGGATTGCCCCGGAGTAAAACCCGATGCTCGGCCTGATGCCTCAGTAGGGGGTTGGACCGTTTCAGAAGAATGTGGGCGAGAACCTTGCCTGGTATGCTGGCAGGTAATGCCACGGAGTTGCTACATCCCCCAAAGATCCCCCTTTCCCCCTTCCCGAGAGGGATGACCAACCCCCAGCAGGTCGAGGGAAAGGACCAGACTGCCAGATGGCAGTCAGGATGTATGCAGGCCCCCCAGCCATAGGGTTTTCCCCAAACCTTTAGCAGTTTAGCAGGGATATCCATATGCCCGCAGCTTTCCCCTTTCGTTGGAAATCGCCATCCCAACTCCATTTGGTAGGAGGTTCCTCGCTGATGGGTGGATCCCGCAAGGCACGAGAATCGCTTGCATCCAAAAAACTGTTTGGGGGGTTACCCGGAAACGTTTTAAAAAAACCAGCCCAAAGTTATGAACCCCAAATGGTCTGAGATCATCTGTCCATCCACTGATCGGACTGCAATCACTGTGAGGAGGGCTTTGAGTCAGTTTTCTCAGGGCTTGGTGGCAGGGCGAAGGTCATTTACAAGGAAATTGCCTTCGACCCTCAGGAAGATTCTGAGAAAAAAGTTCCTTTTCCCTCTCAGAGGTCTGAAAACCCTACGCCCATGGAATGATGCAAGCTTGATTTCCCATTCAGCCCGGCCTTCGAACGCTTCAGTGGCCTCTAAGCTCCGGGAGATGGAAATTTGGGTACCCCCGGGCGTAAGCCAATGGACTCCCGATGGGGGGGTTTTTGAAGTGGACCCCCAGGGTGCCACAACCCGCCTATGGTGGGCCACAGAACCAGCACTCTGGTAAACCCTGCAGTTCTGGAGGGGCTCCATCGCTGCTAAGAAGAATGTGGTCGATTCCTTGGGCCCCTGTCCGTACGCTGTCCAATCCGTGATGGGGTTGGGGCGCTGGACCCGGAGCCAGAGATCCTCATTTTCTGGACTAGGAAAGTCCGGGAAGGAGGGTATTCTCGCTGCGGGATCAGCTCCGGGCCATGGGGGGCCCACGAATCTTTGTAGCCAGCCGGGCACAGTGGATACCCCATTTAAGCACCCAGAAAAAGCGAAATTCGCCGGGGGCAATGTCCCCACAGTCGAGTTTGGAAGAACCCTCTTTCACATAATTTTATTACATCGATAGGATGTAACAGCAATAAGAGACATGAAGCAAGAGCTGCTTCAGTCCATGCCATAAAAAGTCATCAAACCGGTGTCCCTTAACTACCCAGGGGGAAGTCGGCTGGAGATGGCCCCAGGCTAACCCCGGAGGGGGTGACCATCGCTGCGGCCGACCCGTAGTAGGGTAACCCCCACACTGATCATGCCCCTACCCGGTCTTCTCACCTCGAGAGGGCAGCCCCCTCAATCCCAGCGCTTCAATTCTCGAATGCGAAGTAACGCTACCTGCCGCAAGGACCGGGGTTTCCCAAACGCCCCACCCGGAAAAACTGCCCGAGATTAAATTCGGTGGTCAATCCGGGTGCCCCACCTTGCCGCCCCCGCCGACACAGTCCCCAAAAAAGGGGGCGGGAGGCTGTGGGGCCGCCTATTCGCCTGTGGGGTTCCCGAAGGCTTTGCCCCAAAAAATTCTGGGGTTTGTGCCGCTGGGGGCGCAGGCGGGACGTGTAACTCTCATTCCAATCCTGCACCCCAACAGTTGATATATGTGGTATATATATGCATTTATAAAAATAACATAATAACATACAAAAACATTGTAATATGTATTGATATATGTGTATATAGTGTGTACAAAATGATGATATTGGTATATATAACAATATACATGATAACAATAAGTACAATTATATAAAATAATTATATTATTATATTATATATATTTAAATAAAGCATTATACATTATATAATATACATATTACATATATTAAATATTATACATATCATTATACATATATAACATATACACATATATCATCAACAACATAAAGGGGCTAACGCCGACGGGGGGGCCCCGGCCGCATCCACCCTTGGTTCCGCCACGAGGATCCCTCGAGGGGAGTCTCCAGGGGGCCACGGCCACCTAATTCCTCGCGACAGGTCTCGTCGAGTGCCCAAG
>NW_023640863.1:0-10958 GCF_015228065.2 Penaeus monodon | reverse complement strand
AAAATTCGAGGATTAAAGATTTCTTTTCAATTTTAAATTTTTAGGGTAAAAAAGTAAAAATTACCAAATTTCTTTTATCGGGAAAAATACTGATGATAAAAGTGAGATTGAGAAATTTGGATAACATTTGAGATTATTCCTTTTTATATTATCATTATTATTATCTTTATATTATTTTATTATTAAAATTATTTTATTATTATTATTTTTAATTATTATTATTATTATTATCATTATTATTATGATATATTATTATTATTATTATTATTATATATTTTAATATAGAATATGCAAAATTTATTATAACTGTAATAATAAAAAGATAATAATAAGTATAATAAAAAGTAATAATTGTTATAATATGTTAATAGTTAAATTGTTATTATATCATTATTATTTTTTTCAAGATTTGTAACAATTAATTTATATAGTAATAATTACAGTAATAAGATATTAATATAAAATATTAATATAAAATGATTGTAAATGACTTATTATGTATTATATATTTATATTATTATTTTATGTTATTAATATAGATTAAAAATATATTATTGTAACTGCAATAATTGAATAATTATATAATAATTGATATGATATTATTGCAATAATGATGATATGATGATGATAATGATGATATATGATGATAATGATAGGAATAATATGAATAATATTATACTGTAATAATGATGATAATAAAGGAATAAGTTCCATCTATAATAAAAAAGGTAAAAAAAAAATCAAAAGTCGAAAGCGGCAATATCTAGTATATGCCTTTTGAGAGTAATCCAAAATGACGTTTGTTTATTCATTTGAGTTTGCAATAATTAATAATAATGATAATAATTTACCAGAATTTATTAATCATGAATATGATTAGAAGTGAATAAAGAGAATTGTTTAACATTTGATGATTATACATATTATTTACATTATATTATCATTATATTAATATTAATTTTTTTAAATTAATTATGAGAGAAGAGTAAGAGAAGGGAAAGAAAGAAAAAGAGAAAAGAATTATTACTATTATTATTATTAGTATTATATATTATTAAAATTTAATTATTAGTATTATTGCCAAAAAATATATTATACTGTAAAAATTGAATATAATAAGTATAATTAATATATTGCTAATATATTATTAAGATTTTATTATATTATATTATATTATAATTTACTGTAGTATATTGTAAAATAATGTTATAACATAATAATTACATAACATATTATTAATAATATATATAAATAATGATTATAAAGACGTTATTATTTTATTATTTTTATTATATTACTAATTGTAGTTTTATGAAAAAAAATTATTTATAAGTGCAATAATTGAATAATAAATAAAATTCAATAATGATAATAATAATTGCAATAATGATATATGATGATGATTATATATTGATATATGATAATGTACGATAAATAATGATGATAACAAAAAAATAATGATAATAATAACGGGAAATTTGGGTGTCAATATAAAATAAAAAAATTTAAAAAAAAAAAAATCCCAAAAGTGGGAAAAGGCGGGAAAATCTAGCGAAATAAACCTTTTGAGAGTAGACAAAAAAATGACGTTTTTTAATTTCATTTGTTTGATTCTGGAAAATTAAAAGGGGTTTAAAAATGAAAATTTAATAACCAGAATTCTAAATCATGAAAATAATGATGAAAAAATTTGGGAGAAAAAAGAGAATTTGGATAAATTTGTGTTTATTCTTTTTATACTATATTTATTATTTTTATCTTATTTTATTTTTTTAAAATTATTTTTAATTTTTATTTTTATTTTTTATTTTTTTATTTTTTATTATTATTATTATTATTATTATTATCATTATTATTTTATTATTTTTAATTATTGTATTATTGAAAAAAAAATATATTAAACGGAAATTTAATACAATAATAATAATAATAAGTAAAATTATAATAAACAAATTTGTTATGATATTGTTATTAATATTTTTAAATTGTTTTTATTTTTCATTATTATTTTTTTTTACTGGAGTAAAATTGAAAAAAAATTATTAGACATTTAATTTAATTACGTAATAACAAATTTTAAATTTTAAATTATGTAAAAAATGTTTTATAAAGCTTTATTATTTTTATTATTATTGTTATTATATTATTATTGTAGTTGTTATTGCATAAAATGTAAAAATATAATTATAACTGCAAAAATTTGGAAAAAAGATAAAATTGCAATAATATGAAAATAATTCCCAATAATGTGATAATGATATGTTTTGGGATGAAAATTTGATGAAAATGATGTGAAAAAACGTAATAATGATGAAAATATGATAATAATGATGATAAAACGGGAATTGTGTCCAATAAAATAAAAAAGGTAAAAAAAAATAAACCCCAAAAGTCGAAAAACCCGGGAAAAAATCTAGCAAAATTTAAATTTTTAAGGGTAGACCCAAATGATTTTTTTTCCCAAATTCATTTGATTTTTGGGAAAATTTTTTAGGGTAAAAATTTATAATAATTACCAAAAATCTTTTAATCAGGACAATAATGATGAAAAATGAAAATAAAAAAATTTGGAAAACTTTTGATGTTTAAATTACTATTATTACATTATCATTATTTTTATCATTATTATTTTTTATTATTATTTTATTATTATTATTTTTATTTTTATTTTTATTATTATTATTATTATAATTTTTATTATTAATGTACTTTAATTTTTAAGATTATTCCCAAAAATTATTAAAAACGTAATGATAACAATAAAAATAAAAATAAGTAAATTTTTAAAAATACAAAATTGGTTTATAAAAATGGTTTTAAATTTATTTTTTTCCCATTATTATCATTATTAATATTATTATTGTTATTCTTATCATTATTATTATTTTTACTGGTAGTATAATTGTAAAAATAATTATTATAGCAGTAATAATTACAGTAATTACGATATTGATTAAAATAATGATATAAATAATGATTATAAAGACGTTATTATTGCTATTATTATTGTTATTACTATTATTATTGTAGTTGTTATTAGTATAGATGTAAAAATATATATTTAACTGCAATAATTGCAATAATAATGATAATAATTGCAATAATGATGATAATTGCAATAATGATGATAATGATGACGATAATGATGATAATGATGATAATGATAATGATAACGATAATAATGATGATAATCATGATAATAATGATGATAATAACAGGAATTGTGTCCATATATAATAAAAAAAGGCAAAAGAAAAAAAATCCCAAAAGTCGAAAAAGCGGCAAAATCTAGCGAAATATAGCCTTTTGAGAGAAGACTCCAAAATGACGTTTTTTCCATTCATTTGATGATTCTGGCAATTATTAGGGTAATAATGATAATAATTACCAGAATTCTATTAATCATGACAATAATGATGATAAAAGTGAGAATAAAGAGAATTTGGATAACATTTGATGATTATTACTATTATTACTATTATCATTATTATTATTATTATTATTATTATTATTATTATTGTTATTAATATTATTATTGTTATTATTATCCTTATTATTATTTTTACTGGTAGTATAATTGTAAAAATAATTATTATAACTGCAATAATTGCAATAACAATGATAATAATTGCAATAATGATGATAAGAATTGCAATCATGATGATAATGATGATAATGATGATAATGATGATGATAACGATAATAATGATGATAATCATGATAATAATGATGATAATAACAGGAATTGTGTCCATATATAATAAAAAAGGTAAAAGAAAAAAAATCCCAAAAGTCGAAAAAGCGGCAAAATCTAGCGAAATATAGCCTTTTGAGAGTAGACTCAAAATGACGTTTTTTCCATTCATTTGATGATTCTGGCAATTATTAGGGTAATAATGATAATAATTACCAGAATTCTATTAATCATGACAATAATGATGATAAAAGTGAGAATAAAAGAATTTGGATAATATTTGATGATTATTCCTATTTTACTAGTAGTATAATTGTAAAAATAATTATTATAACACTAATAATTACAGTAATAACGATATTAATTAAAATAATGATATAAATAATGATTATAAAGACGTTATTATTGTTATTATTATTGTTATTACTATTATTATTGTAGTTGTTATTAGTATAGATGTAAAAATATATATTATAACTGCAATAATTGCAATAATAATGATAATAATTGCAATAATGATGATAATAATTGCAATAATGATGATAATGATGATGATAATGATAATCATGATAATAATGATGATAATAACAGGAATTGTGTCCATATATAATAAAAAAGGTAAAAGAAAAAAAATGCCAAAAGTCGAAAAGCGGCAAAATCTAGCGAAATATAGCCTTTTGAGAGTAGACTCCAAAATGACGTTTTTTCCATTCATTTGATGATTCTGGCAATTATTAGGGTAATAATGATAATAATTACCAGAATTCTATTAATCATGACAATAATGATGATAAAAGTAAGAATAAAGAGAATTTGGATAACATTTGATGATTATTACTATTATTATATTATTATTATTATTATTATTATTATTATTATTATTATTATTATTATTATTATTATTATTATTATTAATATTATTTATTATTATTATTATTATTATTATACTTTAATTATTAGTATTATTGCCAAAAAATGTATTATAACTGTAATAATAATAATAATAATAATAATAAGTATAATTATAAAATACTAATTGTATAATATTGTATTAATATTATTATTGTTATTATTATCATTATTTTTTTTACTGGTAGTATAATTGCAAAAAATTTATTATAACAGTAATAATTACAGTAATAACGATATTAATCAAATAAGATATAAATAATGATTATAAAGACGTTATTATTGTTATTATTATTGTTATACTATTTTATTGTAGTTGTTATTAGTATAGATGTAAAAATAATATTATAACTGAAATAATTGCAATAATAATGATAATAATTGCAAAATGATGATAATATTGCATAATGATGATGATGATGATAAGTATGATAATGATGATGATAACGATAATAAATGATAATCATGATAATAATGATGATAATAACAGGAATTGTGTCCATATAAATAAAAAAAAGGTAAAGAAAAAAAATCCAAAAGTCGAAAAAGCGGCAAAAATCTATCGAAATATAGCCTTTGAGAGTAGACTCAAATGACGTTTTTCCATTCATTTGATGATTCTGGCAATTATTAGGGTAATAATGATAATAATTACCAGAATTCTATTAATCATGACAATAATGATGATAAAAGTGAGAATAAAGAGAATTTGGATAACATTTGATGATTATTACTATTATTATATTATATTATTATTATTATATATTAATTATATTATTATTATTTTTTTATTATTATTATTATTATTAGTATTATTATTATTATTATTATTATTATTATTATTATTTATTATTATTATTATTACTTTAATTATTAGTATTATTGCCAAAAAAATATATTATAACTGTAATAATAACAATAATAATAATAATAAGTATAATTATAATAATACTAATTGTTATAATATTGTTATTAATATTATTATTGTTATTATTATCATTATTATTATTTTTACTGGTAGTATAATTGTAAAAATAATTATTATAGCAGTAATAATTGCAATAATAATGATATTAATTGCAATAATGATGATAATAATTGCAATAATGATGATAATGATGATGATAATGATGATAATGATGATGATAACGATAATAATGATGATAATCATGATAATAATGATGATAATAACAGGAATTGTATCCATATATAATAAAAAAAGGTAAAAGAAAAAAAATCCCAAAAGTCGAAAAAGCTGCAAAATCTAGCGAAATATAGTCTTTCGAGAGTAGACTCCAAAATGACGTTTTTTCCATTCATTTGATGATTCTGGCAATTATTAGGGTAATATTGATAATAATTACCAGAATTCTATTAATCCTGCCAATAATGATGATAAAAGTGAGAATAAAGAGAATTTGGATAACATTTGATGATTATTACTATTATTACTATTATCATTATTATTATCATTATTATTTTTATTATTATTATAATTATTATTATTATTATTATTATTATTATTATTATTATTATTATTATTATTATTATTATTATTATTATTATTATTATTATTATTATTATTATTATTATTATTACTTTAATTATTAGTATTATTGCCAAAAAATATATATTATAACTGTAATAATAACAATAATAATAATAATAAGTATAATTATAATAATACTAATTGTTATAAAATTGTTATTAATATTATTATTGTTATTATTATCATTATTATTATTTTTACTGGTAGTATAATTGTAAAAATAATTATTATAACAGTAATAATTACAGTAATAACGATATTAATTAAAATAATGATATAAATAATGATTATAATGACGTTATTATTGTTATTATTATTGTTATTACTTTATTATTGTAGTTGTTATTAGTATAGATGTAAAAATATATATTATAACTGCAATAATTGCAATAATAATGATAATAATTGTAATAATGATGATAATAATTGCAATAATGATGATAATGATGATGATAATGATGATAATGATGATAATGATGATGATAACGATAATAATGATGATAATCATGATAATAATGATGATAATAACAGGAATTGTGTCCATATATAATAAAAAAAGGTAAAAGAAAAAAAATCCCAAAAGTCGAAAAAGCGGCAAAATCTAGCGAAATATAGCCTTTTGAGAGTAGACTCCAAAATGACGTTTTTTCCATTCATTTGATGATTCTGGCAATTATTAGGGTAATAATGATAATAATTACCAGAATTCTATTAATCATGACAATAATGATGATAAATGTATTATTATTATTATTATTATTATTATTATTATTATTATTGTTATTAATAATATTATTGTTATTATTATCATTATTATTATTTTTACTGGTAGTATAATTGTAAAAATAATTATTATAACAGTAATAATTAACGTAATAACGATATTAATTAAAATAATGATATAGATAATGATTATAAAGACGTTATTATTGTTATTATTATTGTTATTACTATTATTATTGTAGTTGTTATTAGTATAGATGTAAAAATATATATTATAACTGCAATAATTGCAATAATAATGATAATAATTGCAATAATGATGATAATAATTGCAATAATGATGATAATGATGATGATAATGATGATAATGATGATGATAACGATAATAATGATGATAATCATGATAATAATGATGATAATAACAGGAATTGTGTCCATATATTATAAAAAAAAAAGGTAAAAGAAAAAAAATCCCAAAAGTCGAAAAAGTGGCAAAATCTAGCGAAATATAGCCTTTTGAGAGTAGACTCCAAAATGACGTTCTTTCAATTCATTTGATGATTCTGGCAATTATTAGGGTAATAATGATAATAATTACCAGAATTCTATCAATCATGACAATAATGATGATAAAAGTGAGAATAAAGAGAATTTGGATAACATTTGATGATTATTACTATTATTACTATTATCATTATTATTATCATCATTATTATTATTATAATAATAATAATAATAATAATAATAATAATTATTATTATTATTGTTATTAATATTATTATTGTTATTATTATCATTATTATTATTTTTACTGGTAGTATAATTGTAAAAATAATTATTATAACAGTAATAATTACAGTAATAACGATATTAATTAAAATAATGCTATAAATAAGGATTATAAAGACGTTATTATTATTATTATTATTGTTATTACTATTATTATTGTAGTTGTCATTAGTATAGATGTAAAAATTTATATTATAACTGCAATAATTGCAATAATAATGATAATAATTGCAATAATGATGATAATAATTGCAATAATGATGATAATGATGATGATAATGATGATAATGATGATGATAACGATAGTAATGATGATAATCATGATAATAATGATGATAATAACAGGAATTGTGTCCATATATAATAAAAAAAGGTAAAAGAAAAAATATCCCAAAAGTCGAAAAAGCGGCAAAATCTAGCGAAATATAGCCTTTTGAGAGTAGACTCAATTTGACGTTTTTTCCATTCATTTGATGATTCTGGCCATTATTAGGGTAATAATGATAATAATTACCAGAATTCTATTAATCATGTCAATAATGATGATAAAAGTGAGAATAAAGAGAATTTGGATAACATTTGATGATTATTACTATTATTACTATTATCATTATCATTATTATTATTATATTATTATTATTATTATTATTATTATTATTATTATTATTATTATTATTATTATTATTATCATTACTTTAATTATTAGAATTATTGCCAAAAAATATATTTTAACTGTAATGATAACAATAATAATAATAATAAGTATAATTATAATAATACTAATTGTTATAATATTGTTATTGATATTATTATTGTTATTATTATCATTATTATTATTTCTACTGGTAGTATAATTGTAAAAATAATTATTATAACAGTAATAATTACAGTAATAACGATATTAATTAAAATACTGATATAAATAATGATTGTAAAGACGTTATTTTTGTTATTATTATTGTTATTACTATTATTATTGTAGTTGTTATTAGTATAGATGTAAAAATGTATATTATAACTGCAATAATTGCAATAATAATGATAATAATTGCAATAATGATGATAATAATTGCAATAATGATGATAATGATGATGATAATGATGATAATGATGATGATAACGATAATAATGATGATAATCATGATAATAATGATGATAATAACAGGAATTGTGTCCATATATAATAAAAAAGGTAAAAGAAAAAAAATCCCAAAAGTCGAAAAAGCGGCAAAATCTAGCGAAATATAGCCTTTTGAGAGTAGACTCCAAAATGACGTTTTTTCCATTCATTTGATGATTCTGGCAATTATTAGGGTAATAATGATAATAATTACCATAATTCTATTAATCATGACAATAATGATGATAAAAGTGAGAATAAAGAGAATTTGGATAACATTTGATGATTATTACTATTATTACTATTATCATTATTATTATCATTATTATTATTATTATATTATTATTATTATTATTATTATTATACTTTAATTATTAGTATTATTGCCAAAAAATATATTATAACTGTAATAATAACAATAATAATAATAATAAGTATAATTATAATAACACTAATTGTTATAATATTGTTATTAATATTATTATTGTTATTATTATCATTATTATTATTTTTACTGGTAGTATAATTGTAAAAATAATTATTATAACAGTAATAATTACAGTAATAACGATATTAATTAAAATAATGATATAAATAATGATTATAAAGACGTTATTATTGTTATTATTATTGTTATTACTATTATTATTGTAGTTGTTATTAGTATAGATGTAAAAATATACATTATAACTGCAATAATTGCAATAATAATGATAATAATTGCAATAATGATGATAATAATTGCAATAATGATGATAATGATGATGATAATGATGATGATAATGATGATAATGATGATGATAACGATAATAATGATGATAATCATGATAATAATGATGATAATAACAGGAATTGTGTCCATATATAATAAAAAAGGTAAAAGAAAAAAAATCCCAAAAGTCGAAAAAGCGGCAAAATCTAGACTCCAAAATGACGTTTTTTCCATTCATTTGATGATTCTGGCAATTATTAGGGTAATAATGATAATAATTACCAGAATTCTATTAATCATGACAATAATGATGATAAAAGTGAGAATAAAGAGAATTTGGATAACATTTGATGATTATTACTATTATTACTATTATCATTATTATTATCATTATTATTATTATTATTATTATTATTATTATTATTATTATTATTATTATTATTATTATTATTATTATTATTATTACTTTAATTATTAGTATTACTGCTAAAAAATATATTATAACTGTAATAATAACAACAATAATAATAATAAGTATAATTATAATAATACTAAATGTTATAATATTGTTATTAATATTATTATTGTTATTATTTTCATTATTATTATTTTTACTGGTAGTATCATTGTAAAAATAATTATTATAACAGTAATAATTACAGTAATAACGATATTAATTAAAATAATGATATAAATAATGATTATAAAGACGTTATTATTGTTATTATTATTGTTATTACTATTATTATTGTAGTTGTTATTAGTATTGTGGTGACCAACGTGCGACGAGCTTCCGCGCTCGGTAGAGTCAGGTTCAGGCGGTTTGGCGATCCGACTCCCGCCTATCACCGCGCAGCTCATCGGACGTGACTCGAGAGTATACATCGCGACTGGCATATTTAAGCTGCCGAGTCCAAAAGGAACTCAACGACCCACGATCACCCAGTCAATGCGAAGAGAGTGACAATAATAGCAAATAGGCCAGTTCAAAGTGTCATTGAGCTACCCTGGAGTACCGGGGCCTCAATCGCGCCGCGAATCCCTTCCTTGCTATTATATCGCTTGCTAACGTAAATGTCCAGCAAATTATCTCTGTTTCCAGAGAATATTTGCATTTTCACTGCCCTCAGCGGTTTTTCTTTTTTACCCATTGACGGTGACAAGGGAACACTACACCTCTCCTCAGACCCGCAGCTCTCTCTATCACAGGGAAACCTGTATAGAGAGGCCCAGCAGTCTGAGGCGACATTTAGGTGTCCTTTATCTCCTCCTGATCTCCTTTCCCTTTCCTGTGGTCATCTGGACCTACATAAGTTCCTCGAGGACTTTTGTATTCGTCTGGGTGGTGCGCTGCTTACCTGTTGTCCCTTTGTAGCAAGGTTTGGCAATAAGGGAGCGGCCCAACACAAAGCTCCGATCCTCTAGTGCACTGGAGAACGCAACCAGCTGCCACTAGAGGGGG
>NW_023640862.1:2500-10960 GCF_015228065.2 Penaeus monodon | reverse complement strand
TTAAATGGTTTATAATAATAAAATAATATTTTATTATATATATATATTATATAACAAATTATATATATATTATATAGTATAAAATAATTATAAAAAAAGTAATTTTTAGTTAACATATATATATATTATATATATAATAAAAATATATATTTATACATATAACATAGAACCACAACAACACAACACACACACACAACATATATATATTTATATGATATATATAGAAATAATAGATAAATAAAATATATATAAAAGGGGTGGGGGGTGTGTGTTGTGTGGAGGTGGCTTAACAGAAAAATAAAAATATAATAAATAATATATACATATATAATATATAATTATATTAAAATTATATATATATTAATATATAATATATAAGAATATATAATATATTTAAAATATTATATAAATAATATTATATAAATAAAAAATAAATATATATATTATATTATTTTATATTATATATATTTTAAATTAATTTTAATGAATATATTATATATATATAATATATATAGAAATATATATATATATGTATATACATACATATATATATGCATACAGAAACACACACACAAACACACATATATACTAATGAATATTATATATAAAATAATAATTAATATAATATATAATTATATACATTATATATAGTAATAATATATTATGATATAATAATATATATATAAAATATATAATAAAATAATACATATATATATAAAAAATTTTCATATTTTACATATAATACCCCACACAGACATGTGGGGGGTTGGGGGGTGGATTATATATATATATATATATAAATATATAATATATATAGAAATTTAAAAATAATTTTTTACGATCTAACCAATTATATATAAACAAAAACATAAATATAATAAAATATATAATAAATAAATTAAAATATATAAAATATTTATGATCAAACCTATAATATAACAATAAAATAAAATATATAATAGAAAATATATGTAAATAATGTATTTACCATATATATAACATAAATATAAAATGTTTTAAAAATATAAATAATAATTATAGATATATTTATATTATATATATAATAATATATATAAAATTAATATATAAAATATTAACCAAAACACAAACACGTGTTTTGTCCTGGATTATACATAATATGTATATCTATCTTTTATCTATCTATTATCTATCTATCTATAAAATTATAACCTTTTTAATCTATAATAAAAATATAAAAATTAAAATATATAATAATTTTTATTTTTAAGGAAAGGGGGGAAAAGAAAATAAAATATAAAAAAAAATATATAAAAACAATATAATAAAATAAAAAAAAAATTTAATAAAAAAAAACAAATATTTAGAAAACACACAACAAACACACACACACACACACACACACACACACACACACACACACACACACACACCACACAAAATATATATATATAATAAATAGAATATTTTAATAACAACACACCACAAATATAATATAATTTATATATATAAAATATATAAACACACACAAAAAGATAATTATAATATATAGAAGAATATTTTGGTGGGGTGTGTGGGGGTGTGTGTGGGGGGGGGTTTGGATGTATGTGGTTTGGTGAGGTGGTCTGTATAAATAAATAATATAATATATATATATAATATTATATATATTAAATTAGTCTATATATATAAAAAAATATATAAAAAATTTTTAATATTATACGATATATGTAATATAGAGATATATAGTAAAATAACAAAATTTTTTTGTATTAACACACCAATACCCACACACACACACACACACACCCACACACCACACACCCCACCACCCCACACCACCACTTTAATATATTATTATATATATTATATTTTTAACTTATATTATCTATCTATCATCTATAATATATATATAATATATATATATATATATAATATATTGTGGGGTGTGGTGTGTGTGTGTGGGTGAGTATGGGTGTGTTTTTTGGGTGTGTTGTGTGTGTGTAGTCTTGGTGTTTTGTGTGTTGTGTGTCTGTATATATATATTTTAATATATATATATTATATATATTAATATATTATGTGTGTGTGTGTTGTGTGGTGGGTGTGTGTGGTTTGTGTGTGGGTTTTGTGGGTATGTATTTGTGGTGTGGTTGTGTTGTGTGTGGGGTTTTGGGTGTATATGTATATATATATATTTTATATATATATAATATATATATATATATAAAACACACACACAAAACACAAATATCAATAAAAAAAAAAAAAAAAAAAAAAAAAAAAAAAAAAAAAAAAATATTATATATATATATATATATATTTAAATATATATTTTTATAAATATATAGTTTAAGATATATAATGTATTATATATATGTTATATATGTAATATGTATATATAATATAAATCCCACAAGACGAATCGTGGGGGAAGGCGCGGTGGGCGAGGGAGACGGGACCCTCTGGGGGGGAGTTCCCTCTGGAGGAAACAAGGAATACAAGCGGGCCCTTCGTGGGGTTTTGGATTTAATCCTTTTTTTCGGGGGTCTTTTTTACTCTCAGACTTTGGGTGTTGCCTGGGGCTCCCCTCTTTCCAGTCCTGGAAAACCTGTTAGGAATTTTTCGAGTTGAGCTCCCCCTCCATCCCATTCGGCCGTCGATTAGCTGAGGTATGTCGACGACGTCTTTGTTCGGCCCTCAGCCCCCTGCTCTTTTCGGGTTTCCGAGCAGCTGAACTCTTCTTCCTTCCTCCGTTTCAAGGGGGAATGGGGGGTTTAACAACAGGCCCCCTTTTTCGGAAACCCCCTTGGGCCCATCCTTGCTGCCATTCCCTTCTCCATATAAGGAAACCAGATAGGGTATGTAATACACTTCTTCCATCCCACCCCCAGTAAAGAGGGGGTTTTCCCACCTCGCTGTTCCTTGGGCCCCCTTCGCTCGTGACCCCAGACGGATGGGAGATCTTTCCTTCGTCGCTTTCCCCAAATGGGCTACCCGGGGTCATTTTCTGATGCCGCGTTACCCAGGGCGCGGGGCCCTTCACCCGACTTCCTCCAAAATTGAGCCCTCTTTTGCCGTCCTCAGCTTCCCCTACACTGGGGGAAATTATCTCCCCGTCGCCCTTTTCCCCTCTCAATGCAGGTGTCTTTCCCCAGGTGAAAAACTCCATGCAACCGGCCCAATACCCCTCTTCCGCGAAGGGGGACCTATGCTTTTCCTTGGCCCCCTGTGACAAGCAGTATTTTGGCGAGACGGGCGCCAGCTTACATAGCGTCTGTCTAAACAAAAGTACGCTATATCCAGGGGACACAACAATAACCCCCCTCTTTGCCTCAGGGGGACACTACCCATCAGATGGAGGGTCGCAGCGCGATTGTTTCCTTCCGCCGATGCCCATCCCGAGAGGTGGAATCTCCTTTAAAAAAGTGCTCCCAAATTTCAATTTGAACAGGGGCTTTTCTCCGCGACAGGTCGGGCGATAGTCCCCCGATCCCCCGCCCTGATGGACCTTCTTGCTTCCGTTCGTTCCCCCCCCCCCCAGTTTTCCGGTTGCTCTACCTCTCTCTTTTTTACCCCCCCCTTTTCCTTTCCTCTAGACCAAAGTGGAATCCAGGTGGTTTTCGAAAAGAGTTCTTTTTAAATAAATCTTTTTTTTTATTTGGTTTTTCCCCCATGAAATTAAATTTTATAATATATATATATATAAATATAATATATAAAAAAATTATAATAATATAATTATTTTTAAAAACATATAAAAATATTTTATAAAAATAAAAATGCAATAATTGTATAAATTTTTATATATAACAATATTTTTATGAAATATAAAAAATTAAAACTTATATAATTTAATATATATATATAATATATAAACAATAATATAATATATATAAATTTTAAATATATACATCAACACACACACACACACACATAATGTTAATATAAAAATATAAGATATATATATAATAATATATATAATATAATATAAACACACACCACATCAAACACACACACAAGACATACAAAATGTATATATATATATATATATAATAATATATAATTAAAATAATATTATAATATAAAAATATAATATTATATGCATTTTAAAAATATATATATATAAAATTTAAAAATATATATATATGTATATATAATGTTTAATAAATGTATAATTTATAAATTATATAAATATGATTTATTTTAAAATTTATAATAATATATATAAATATAATATATATATATAATATAAAATTTTATATACATATATTATGTCTGTGGTTGGTTTGAGTGTGTGGGGGTGTGTTTTATATATATAATATATATAAAAATAATATAATAATATATATAATTATATATACATACATATGTGTGTGTGGTTGGTGATGTATGTATTATATATATATTATAATATATAATATGAAAATTATATAATATAAATTTTTAAATATAATATAAGGTAATATAAAATATATAAAAAATATAAAATGAATATAAAAATTAATAACATAAAATTAGCTTTTATTATATAAAAATTTATATAATTTTTAAAATTATATATATATATAATATAATATTTATATAATAATATAAAAATTATATAATATATATAATAAAATGTTCATGGAAGAAAAACCCAAAATACAAAAACTAGATTTATTGAAAAGGGATACGTTTCGAAATCCCCCCGGATTCCATTTCAGGTTGAAGGGGAAAAGGGAAAAGGGAGGGGTAAAAAAGAGAGAGAGTGGGGCAACCGGGAAAAACGGGGGGTGAGGCAGACGAACGGAAGCAGGGGAAGTACATCAGGTCGGAGGATCGGGCGGACTATCCCCCGATCCTGTAGCAGGGGGAAAAGCGCTTTCAAGTTGAAATTAGGAGCAGTTTTAAAAGGAAGTTTCCCCCATCTGCGGGAGTGGACACGGGGAAGGAAAACAAATCCGCGCTGGGGCCCAGTCTTGAGGTAGTGCCAGATGGCAAAAGAGGGGTTATTGTTGTGTCCCCTGGATAAAAGGTATTATGTTGAGACGACGTAGTAAGAGGGGCCCCTGTCCCCCCAAAAGTACTGCTTGTCACGGGAGGCAAAGGAACAGAAGGTGCCCCCCTTCGGGGGGAAAGGAGGGGCTAGTATGGAAGGTTGCGATGGAGGTGTTCACCGGGCAAAAGATCACCCTGATTTGAGGGGGTGAAGAGGGCGAGGAGAGAGTATTTTTCCCGGGGTAGGGCAAGCGAGGACGGGCAAATGAGGATAAATTTTAGGAGGAGAGCGGGGAAAAGGGTACGCCGCCCCCCTGGATAACGCGGCACGAGAACAGACCGGGGTTTACCCCATTGGGAAAGAGCGACGGAGGAAGACGATCTCTCCCCCCCGGGTACGGGGGGTCACAGATGCAAAGGGCGGAGGAACACGGGGGTGGCAACACCTTTTTCACTGGGAGGGGGGGTTATGAGAAGAAGTGATGTACAACCCTATGCAGGGGTTTTCCTGTATAGGGAAGGAGAAGGGTCGCAGAGGAGGACTAAGGTGCCCAAGAAAGGGAGCCTGTTTTTTAAACCTCCTTTTCACCTTAAAAACGGAGGGAAAGGGAGAGAGAGTTCAGCTGCTCAGGAAACCCGGGAAAAACAGAGCGGGGTCATGAGGCCAGAGAGAAATGACGTCGTCGGAAACCCAGCAGATGACGGCCGAATGGAGAGGGAAAAGGGAAAAGCCGACTCGAAAAATCCATAAAACAGGTTTGCCAGGACGGGAAAGAGGGGAGGCCCTGGGAAAAACCGAACGTTGAGAGTAAAAACGACCTTCGAAAAAAAAGGAATTAGAATCCACACACACACGAAAAGGGCCCGCTTGATGATGTCCTGCTTTCCCCCGAGGAGACCCCCCCAGAGGACCTCTCCCTCTGCCCCGGCCTTTTCCCCCAGCTGATTCGTTGTGTGTGGATTTTAAAATGTATATAATAAAATAATTTTAACATATATTAAAATACATATATATTAATCTAAATTATAAATTTTAAATATGTAAAAAATTTTAAATATATATATAATTTTTTTTTTTTTTTTTTTTTTTTTTTTTTTATAGTGAGTATAGTGGTTTTTGGGTGTGTATAGTATAATAATAAAAATAAGAATATAAATTTTACATAACACACACACACACACACAACATACAACAACACACACACAAATACATACACACACAAACACACACACCACCCACACACAACACCACCACACAAAAAACACCAAAAAATATTAAATTAATAAAATTTTATAAATAATATATATATATAAGACACACACATACACACAGACACCAAAAAGAAATACACACAACACACACACAACAACCACACACAACTCACACACACACACACACACAACAACACACAATTTTATATTATATAATATAATATAATTATATATATAGATAGATAGATAGATAGAAAATATGAATAAAAATATATTAATAATATATAAATGTGTGGTGTGGTGTGGTGGGGTGTGGTTGGTGTGTGGTGGGTGGTGTGTGTGTATGTTGTTGTGTAATACATAAAAATTTGTGTATATATATACAATTTTACTCTTATATAAATATTACGTATATATATTATAAATAATATATAATTTATTTTTATTATAGAGCTATATAATAAGTATATAATAATAAAATAATATATAATTTTATAATATAATATTAAGACACACACATACACACAGACACACACATACATAAAAACACCACACAACACACAACACACACACACACACAAACACAAAAAAATATATAAATATATAATATATATATATATATATATTTTTGTGGGGTGATATATAATATATATATAATATATATATATAAAATATTGTGTGTATGTATATAATAATATAATAATATAAAAATTTATAATTATATTGGGTGTGTGTGTGTGTGTGTGTGGGGGGGTTGTGTTGTGGTGTGTGTGTGATGTGTGTGGGGTGTATTTTTACAAAATATTGTATATATATATATATTATATAATAATATAATAAAAATAATATAATTTTTTTTTAAAATATAATAAATATAAATATTATAATTATATTAAATTACGTTATATATTAAAATTATATTATATATATTATATATATATATTTATTTTATAGAGCTATATAATAGGGTTTATTATATAGATAGATAGAAGATAGATAGATGATAGAAGATGAATACAATTATGTATACATTTCTCACGGACAAACCGTGTTTGTGGTTTTTATTGATAAAAAATTTATATAATATAAAAAAATTATATATATAAAAAATTATATATAAAAATAAAAAAATATAAATATTATAATATTATAAAAAATAAAAATTTATATATTATATATAATATATATATTATATGTTATTAAATTTAATAAATTTAAATTTTAAAATAATAAATATTTTAATATATATATAAAAAATAATAATATATGTATATTTATATATATTAAGGGGAAGATCAGAAATAATATTATATATAATATTATAATATATAAATAAAAATAATTAATAATATAAAGTAATCCCCCCAAAAAAAATTGGTTATGATTAGTAATAAATATTTATATAATAAGATATAAAATAAAATATATCAAATATTTAAAATATTATATAAAATATTATATAAATTTTAAAAAAAACCCAAAAAAATTTTTTATATAATTATATAAATATTTATTATATATATTTTTTTTTGGTTAATATATATTTTTATAAATAATAATTAAAATAAATATAAATAATATATGATTAATATAATTATAAGGATTATATATAAATATATTTAAATATAATAAATATATATAATATATATAATATATTTTTTTTTGTGTTTCTACATATAATATTATATAAATATAAATATAAATATATATATAAAATATATTAATATATAATAAATATATAATATATATATAATAAAAAGTTAAAGAAAAAACACTAAAAAAAAAATAAATATAAAATATAATATATATATAATATAAAATATATATATTTTATATATAAAGATATATAACATTATATATAGGGGGGGGGGGGGTTTTGGGGTAAAATTTTATATTTTAAATAATTAATATATAAAATATATATTATATATATATATATATATAATAAATAAATATTATATATTATTTTAAAAATAAAAATAAAAAAAAAAAATATAGTATTGGGATTAATATATATAATTATAATAATATATATAAAATAGATAAAATACAAAACAATTTTTAAAATATTTTTTTTTTTTTGTGGTTATTTAAATTTATATTATAAAAAAATATATATTTTATAATAAAAATTTTTGGGGTTTTTTGGGGTATGGGAGAAACAAAAGACATAACTACAAAGAAAAAAAAAAAAATAATATAATATAAAATTTATTTAAAATATTTTATAATATAATAATATAATATAAAATATAATATAAAATTTTTATAAAATAAATATAATTAATT
>NW_023640861.1:0-10960 GCF_015228065.2 Penaeus monodon | reverse complement strand
TTAAAAAAGTTGGGGGAAAATTTTTTCAATTTAAAAAAGGGAAAAAAAATTAAAACACTTTTAACCCCAAAAATTTAACCGGTAAAAAAGGTTTTTAAAAAATTTATCCCTTAAAAAAAATTTAAACCCCCAAAAACCGAAAATTTTAAAAAACCGAGTTTAAAATTTTTTTTTTAAAAAAATAAGAAAAAATTTTTTAAAAAAAAAAGGGGGGAAAAAAAAAAGGAGAAAAAAAAAAAAGGGAAAAAAAAAAAAAAATTTTAAAAAATTAAAAAAAATTTAAATTTAAAAAGTAATCCCCACAAAAAAACCCGGGAAAAATAAAAAAATTTTTTATTTTAAATCAAAAAAAGGGAATAAAAAAATTTTTTTTTTAAAAAAATTTATTCAAAAACACCCCCAAAACCCCCAAAAAAACCCCAACCCACCCAAAAAATTTTTAAAAAAAAAATTTTAAAATTTTTTAAAAAATTGAAAAATGGGATGGGGGTTTCAAAAAATTTTTCAAACTTTAAATTCTAAAAAAGAAAAAAAAATTTGGGAAAAAATAAAACGATTTAAATTAAATTAATTTGATTTAAAGGTAAAGGAAAAACCCACAATTTTTTTTAAAGAAAAAAAGTTTTTTTTTCTTTTGAAGGGGGGGTTGGGTTAAAAAACCCAAAAATTTTTTACAAAAATAAAAATTTTGGGGGAAATCGGAAAATAAAATCTTGGGGGAAAAATTAAAAAAAATAATTTAAAAAAAACCCAATAAATTAAAAATTTTTCCCCCCAAAGGGAATTTTTTAAAAAGGTTTTTCCCAATTTTTCCCAAAAAAAGGTTGAAAAAAAGAAAAAAATTTTTAAAATTTAAAAAAAACCCTTTTAAAAAGGAAAAGGGGGGGGAAAAAAAAATTGAAGAAAATCTTACCAAATTTAAAAAATTTTAAAATTAAAAAAAATTTTTAAAAATTAAAATTAAAATATATTAAAAAGGAAATGGGGAAAGAAATAAAAATTAAATAAAAAAATTTTCCGGGAAAATGGGTTGAAAAGTTTAAATCGATTTTTGGGGGGAAAGGGGTGTTTAAATGGTTCCCATTTTTTTTGGGGTTTTTGGGAAAAAATTTCTATTTTTTGGTTTGGTGTTTTGGGGGGGGTTTTGTTGGTTGGGGTTTGGGGGTTTATTTAAAATTTAAAAAATTTTTTGGGTTAAAATTTTAAAAAAAGGGTTTTTTTAAAAAAAAAAAAAATTTTTTTAAAAAAAAAAAAAATTAAAAAAATAAAAAATTTAAAAAAAAAAAAAAAAAATAATAAAAAAAAAAAAAAATTATATTTTTTAAAAACCCTTTTAGGGGAAAAAAGGGTTTAAGGGCCCGTTAAAATTTTTTAAAATAAAAAATTTAAAATTTTTTAAAAAAATTTAAAAAAAAAGAAAAAAAAAAAAAATGAGGTTGGGGGAAAGGGAAAGCAAATGAATGAAATTTTTCCCCAACAAAAAACGGAAAAAACAAGAAAAAGTCAAAAACAAAAAAAAGGGAACCCTTAAAAAAAATTTAAAAGGGAGTGGGGCTTTACTTTTGTTTTTTCCCACTTTTTTTTACTAATTTTTGTTAAAAGTAAAAAAAAATTTTAAAGGGGGTGGGGGAAAACCCCCAAAATTTTGGGATTTTTTTAAATAATTTTATTTTCCCCTTTCATTTTTAAATTTTTTTTTGGGGTTTTGGTTTTTTTTTTTCCTTCTTAATTTCCTTTCATTTTTTTTTTTTTTTTTTTTTTTTTTTTTTACTTCTGTTTTTTATTTTTTTCTTTTTTTAAAATCCCCTTTTTCCCTTTTTTTTTTTCCCCCCCTTTTCCCCCTTTCATTTAAAATTTTTGGGGGAAAAAGTTTTTTTGGGGGAAAAATTTAAAGGGGGGGGGGGAACCGAATTTTTTTCCCCCAAACCCCGGTAAAACCTGGGTTTAAAAAGGGAAAAAAGGGGGGTTTTAAAAAAAATTTTTTAGGATAATGGGGGTTTGGATTAAAAAAAAAAATTTTAATTTTTTCAAATAAAAAAAATTTTTAACCCAAAATTTTTAAAAAAAATTTTAAACCCAAACCTTTAATATTTTTTTTTTTTTTTTGGGAAAATTTTTTTGGAAAAAACCCCCTTTTCCTGAAAATTTTTAAAATTTTTTTAATTTTTAAAAAAAAATTTTAAAAAAATTTTTTTTTTTAAATTTTTTTTTTTTTTAATTTTAATTTTTAAATATTTTTCATTTAACTATTTAATTTTTTTGAAATTTTTTGGTTTTTTAAAATTTTTTTTTTATTTTTATTAAAAAATTTTCAAAAATTTTTTAAAATTTTTAAAACCCCCCCCAAAAAAAATTTTTTGGGTTTCCAAAAAAAATTTTTTTTTTGAAAACCCCCCCTAATTTTTTAAAAAAAATTTTTAAATTTTTTTTAAAATTTTTTTTTTGGGGGGGAAAAAAAAAAAAATTCGGGGTTTTTTTTCCCCCGAAGAAATTTTTCCCCCTGATATAAAAGGGAAGGGTTTTTCCCTTTTGGGGAAAAAATTAAAATTTTTAAAAAAACCAAAAAAATAAATTTTTAAACAATTTTTATTTTTAAAAAAATTTTTTTAATTTTAATTTTAAAATTTTTCCCAGAAAAAAATTTTTTCAAAAAAACCCTTTTTTTCCCTTTTGCCCAAATTTTGCCCTTTTTTTGAAATTTTTCCCATATTTTGGGTCGGGTTTTTTTTTTTTTAAAAAAATTTCTTTTTTTTTTTTTTAAATTTTCTTTTTTTTTTTTTTTTTTTTTTTTTTTTTTTTTTTTTTTTTTTTCTTTTTTTAAATTTATTGGGAAATTTAAAAAAGGGGAAAAGAAAAAAAGGGAAAAACCCAAAACCCGGGCTTTAAAAATTTTTTTTTAAAAAAAACCTTTAAAAAAAAAAATAAAATTTTTTTAAAATTTATTAAAAAAAAAACTTTAAAAAAACCCAAAAAATTTAAAATTTTTTTTTTTAATTATTTTTGGTTTATTTTTAAATTTTTTTAAAATTTTTTTTTTTAAAAAATTTAAAAAAAAAATTTAAATTAAAATTTTAATTATAATATATATATATAAAAAAAATATTATATTATAATATTTATATTTAAATTTAATTTAAATATATTTTTAATAAAATTTTTTTTTTTTTTTTTTTTGTTTTTTGGGCTTTTTTTTTTTTTTTTTGGGGGGAAATTTTTTTTTTTTTTTTTTTTTTTTTGGTTTTTTTTTTTGGGTTTTTTATTTTTTTATTTTTATTTTTTTTTTTTTTTTTTTTTTTTTTAAAATTAAAATAAAATAAATTAAATAAAATTTTAACAAAAATAAAAAAAAATTTTTAAAAAAAAAAAAAACCCCCAAAAAAAAAAAAAAAAAAAAAAAAAAAAAAAAAAAAAAAATTTAAAAAAAAAAAAAAATTTTTTTTATTTAATATTTTTTTAAAATTAAAAAATTTTTTAAATAAAATAATTTTTAAAAAATTTTTTTTAAAATATATAAAAAATTTAAAATAAAATATATTTTTAATATTTTATTTTTAAATTTTATAAATTTTAAAACCCAAAAAAAAATTAAATTTTTTTAAAAAAAAATTTTTTGGGTAAAAAAAATTTTAAATTTTTTAAAATTTTACTTATTAAACTTATAAATTTTTTTAAAAAAAATTAAAAAATTTTTTCCTTTTTAAATACCTTTTAAAAAATTTAAATTAAAAAAAAATTTTTTTTTTTTTAAAAAAAAATTTTCCCCTTTTTTTAAAAAAAATTTTTTTTAAAAATAAAAAAAAAAATTTACAAAAAAAAAACCCCTTGAAAAAATTTTAAACCCCCAAAAATAAAAAAAAATAAACTTTTCCCCCGCAAAAAAAAAAATTTTTTTTTTAAAATTTTTTTTTTTTTTTTTAACCCCCTTTTAAATTTTTAATTTTATTTTAAAAAATTTTAAATAATTTTTAAAAAAATTTTTTCAAATAAAATTGTTTTAAAAAATTTTAAAAAAAAAAAAACCCATTTTCAAAAAAAAAATTTTTTAAAAAAAATTATTTTTTTTTTTTTATAAACCCAATTTAAAACTATATTAAAAAATTTTTTTAAAAACCCTTTTTTAAAAAACCCCCCAAAAAAAATTTCCCAAAAAAAAAAAAATAAATTTTTTTTTTTCAAAAAAAATTTTTAAAAAATTTTTAAATTTTTTTTTAAAAATTTTTTCCCAAAATTTTATTTAAAATTTAACCCTCCTTTTTTTTAAAAAATTTTTTTTAAATTAAAAAAAATTTTGGCCCAAAAATTTTCAGATTTTTTTTTTATAAAAAACAAAAAATTTTTTTTTTAAAAAATTTTATTTTTTTTTTTTTCACTCAATTTTTTTAAATTTAAAACCCTAAAACTTTTCAAATTATAAAAAATTTTTTAAAAATAATTTTTTTTTTATTTTTTTTTTTAAAAATTTTTTAAAATTTAAAAATTTAAAAAAAAAAAAAGCAAAACCCCCCCAAAATAAAAAATTTAAAATTTTTAAAAAAAAAAAAAAAAAAAAAAAAAAAAAACCCAAAACCCCCCAAAAAAAAAAAATAAAACAAAAAAAAAAAAAAAAACCCCCCAAAAAAAACCCCCCCCAAAACAAACCCCCAAAAACCCCCCCCTTTTTTTATTTTTTTTTTTTTTAAAAATTTTAAATTTTTAAATTTTTTAAAATTTTTTTTTTTTTTTTTCCCTTTTTTTATATTTTTTTTTTTTTTTTTAAAATTTTTGGTTGGGGTTTTTTTCCCCGGGTTTTTTGGGGTTTTTTTTGGGTGGTTTTTTTTTAAAAAGAAATTTTTTTTGGGGGTTTTGGTTGGTGGGGGGAAAACGGGGTAAAAATTTAAAAATTTGGGATAGGTTTTTCCCCAAAACCCTTTTTTAAAAAATTTCTTTAAAAAAAAAAAGAAAAAAAAAAAAATTTTTTAAATTTTAAAAAAAAAAAAATAAAAAAAAGGGTTTAAAAAAAAAAAAAAAAAAAATGAAAAAAGGGGGGGGGGGGGCCCCCCGGGGGGCCAGTAAAATTTTTTTTTTTTTCCCAGAAAGGGGACCCCGGGGGTAAAAATTTTGAAAATTCCCCTTTTTTTGGATTTCCCCTTTTTCCCCTCCCCTAAAAAAAAACCCTTTAAAATTAAAAAAAAAAAAAACCTTAAAAAAAGCCCCCTTTCAAAAAAATTTTTTTAAAAAAAAATTTTTCCGGCCGGAAAAAAAATTTTTTTTGGTTATAAAATTTTTTTTTTAAAAAATCAATTTAAATAAAAATCATTTTTTTTTAATTTAAATTAATTTTAAAGGGGGTTTTAAAAAATTAAATTTATTTTTTTTTTTTAAAAACCCTTTAAATTTTATATTTTTAAAATATTAAAAACCCAAAATTTTCCCTTTTTTTTTTTTTAAAATTTTTTAAAAAAATTTTTTAAAAATGTTTTTTTTTTGGGGTTTTGGGGGGTTTTTTAAAAAAATGAATTTTTTTTAAAAATTTTTTAAATTTTGAAAAAAAAGGTTTTTTTTAAAAAAATTTTTTTGGGGGTTTTTTTTTTTGGAAAAATTTTTTTTTTTTTTTTTTGTTTTTTTTTTTGGGGTTTTTTTAATTATTTTTAAAAAAAAAGGGTTTTAAAAAAAAATTTTGGGATTAAATTATTTAAAAAATTTTTTTTTTTGGGTTTTTTTTTTTTGGTTTTTAAAAGTTAATTTTTTTTTCTTTTTTAAAAATAAAAACCCCAAATTTTAATTTTTTAAAAACCCTTATAACCCCTTTTTTTTAAATCCGAAAATTTTCCCCTTTTAAATTTTTTTTTAAAAAAAAAATTTTTTATTTTTAAAATTTTTTTTTTTTTTCAAAATTTACCATTTTCCCAAAAATTAATTTTTCCCTTACTTTTTTTAAAAAAAAGGGGGGGGGGGAAAAAAGGGGCGGGAAAAAAAAAAAAATTATGTTAAAAAAAAAAAAATTCCAACAAAACGGAAAAAAAAAAAAAAAAAAAAAAAAAAAAGGGTTTTAAAAAAAAAAAAATTTTTTAAAAAAAAAAAAAAAAATTTTTTAAAAAAAAAGAGAAAAATTTTTTAAAAGAAATTTTTTCCTCAAATTTCCAAAAAAAAACTTTTTGTTTAAAATTTTTTTTAAATTTTTACCCCTTTAATTGGGGAAATTAAAAAAAAAATTTAAAAAAAATTTTTTGGTTTTTAAAATTTATTTAAAAAGTAATTTGTTTTTTAAAATTTTTTTGGACCCCCCTTTTTTTTTGGGCCTTCTTTTTTAAAAACAAAAAGGGGGGCCCCCTTTAAAAATTTTTTGATTTTAATCCAATTCTTTTTTTTATTTTTTTAAATATTTTTTTTTAATATTTTTTTTTAATTTAAAATCTTATAAAAATTTTTTTTTTAAAAATTTCGTTCTAGTTTAAACCCAAATCCTTTCCCCATTTAATAATTTTAAAAATTTTTTTTTTTTAAAAAAATTTTAAATTTTTTTTTTAAAATTTTAAAAATTTAATAAAAATTTTTTTTTAAATTTTTAATTTTTTTAAAATTTTAAAAAATTTTTAAAAAAAAAAAAAAAGAAAACCCCCTTTTTAACGGTCCCAAGGGGACCGAAATTAAAATTTAAAAAAAATTTGGGGGAAAAAATAGCCCCAAACCCCAAAAAATAAAAAAGAAAAAACATTAAGGGAAAGTTCTTTTAAAATTCTTTTTTAAATTTTTGGGTTTTTAAAAAATTTTTCCCTCCTAAGCCCTAAATTTTTATTTCAAAAAAATTTTAAAAAATTTTAAAAATAAATTTTTTTTAAATATTTTTTGGGTTCCCTTTAAAAAAAATTCCCCCTTTTTTTTTTTTAATTAATTTTTTTTTTAATTCTTAAAATTTTTATTTTTTTTGGGCAATTTTTAATTCCCCCTTTAACCCCCTTTTGCCCCCAAAAATTTTTTTTGTTTCCCCAAATTTTTTAAAATTTTTTAACCCAATTTTTTTTTAAAAAAGGGGAAAATATTTTTTCCCATTATCCCCCAAAAAATGAATCCCGGGGGAATTTAATTAAAAAAAGGGGGGTTTTCCCTTTTTTAAAAAAAACCTTAAAAAGGAAAACAATTTTGTAAAAAAACGGGGAAAACCCTTGTTAAAAAAAAAATTTTTAAAAATTTTTTTTTTTTCCCCAAAAGCGGGAAAACTAAACCTAAAATTTTTTTGGGAAATTTTTAAAATAATTTTCTCCCCCCTTTTTGGGTTTTTCAGAAAAAATTTGTTTAATACTTTTAAAAATTTTAATAATTTTTTTAAAAATTTTTTTTGGTTTTTGGGGGGGGGGGGGGGGGTTTTTAAAAAAAATTTTGGAAAAAATTTTTTTTTTTTTTTTTAAATTTTAAATTTTAAAATTTTTTTTTGGGGTTTTTTTTGGGGGGGGGTTTTTTTTTTGGTTGTTTTTTAAAATTTTTGGGTTTCTTTTTTTAAACCCCCTTTTTTTTTTCCCCCTTTTTTTTCCCCCTTTTTTTAATTTTAAAAAAATTTTAAAATTAACATTTTAAAAAAATTTTTTTTAAAACGGGGGGCCCCCCGAATTTTCCCCGGGGGGTTTTTTTGGGTTTCAAATTTCTTTTTTTTTCCCCTTTAAAAATATTTTTGGTTAAAAAAAAAATTTCCTCTCTATTTTTTTTTGGGGGTTTGGTTTTTTACCCCGGACCCCTTTTAAAATTTGGGTTTGTTTAAAAACCAAAATAAAAATTTGGGGGCCCCCCCAAACCCCCCCACAAACCACCAAAACCCAAAACCCCCCAAAAACCCCAAATTTTTTTTAAAATTTTTTTTTCCCCAAAAAGTCGACAGTTTTTTTTTTTTTGGGGAAAAATTTTTTCTTTTTTTTTCCCCAAACCTAACCCCAATTTTTTTTTCCCTAAACCCCTTTTCCCCCCCTTTTCCAAACCGGTTTTCAAAAACTTTTTTTTTTAAATTTTTAAAAAAAAAAATTTTTAATTAAAAAAATTTTCCCGGGGAAAATTTGGGGCTCCCGAAAGAAGAAGGGGGGCCCCAAAATTTACTTTTTTTCCGTCCCCTATGCCCAAAAAACGCCCTTTAAATGTTTTTTTTTTCCCAATCCGGGTTTTAAAAGGCTCTTTTTGGGAAAAGGGGTTTGGGGGCAAAAAATCCTTTTTTCCCGGTTCTTTTTGTAAAGGGTAGAGGAACCCCCCCCCCTTTAAAAATTTTATGCCCCCCCTTCTTTTCAAAAATTTTTTTCCCCTTTTTAAAAAACCCTCCCCCCTTGGTTTTTTTCTGACTCGGCCCAACCCCTGGGGGGAAATTTTTTTTCTCAGTTTTTTAAAAGGTTTAATTTTTAAAAATTTTTAAACCCAAAAAATTTTCCGGGTATCTGTAACTTAAAAAATTCCCAAAAAAAAAAATTAGGCTTTTTTGTTTTTTTTTCCTTAATTAATTAAAATTTTTTTGGGGTTTTCCAAAATTTTTCCGGGCCAAAATTTTCAAAATTTTTCTTTAACAATTATTTTTTAAAATTTTTCCTTTTTTATAAAAAAATTAATTTTGTTTTTGATTTTTTTTAAAATTGTTTTTTTTTCCCCCCATTTTCCTTTTTTTACATTTTTAAAAAATTTTTTTCCCAAATTTTGGTTTTCCCTATTTTTTCCCCCTTTTTTTAATTTGGGGGGGTTTTTTCCCCTTTTTTTTTTTTTGGTTTTTTTAAAAGGGTTTCTTTCTTTTTAATTGTTTTGTTTTATTTTTAAGGGCTTTTTCCCATTCTTTTTTTTTTTTTTTTAAAAAAAAATTTTATTTTTTTTTGGGGGAAAAATTTTGTTTTTTTTTTTTTTTTTTTAAAAATTTAAAACATTTCAATCTTTTTATTTTTTTTTAAAATTTTTTCTTTATTTTTGTGGGTTTTTTTTTTTTTTAAAATTTTGTTTTAATTTATTGTTTTTTTTTAATTTTTGGGGTTTTTTTTTTTTTAAAAAGGGGGGCTTTTTTTTTTCCCCATAGTTTTTTAATTTCACTTTTTTTTTTCCCATATCGTCAGTTATTCCAGAGGATATCGTGATCAAAGTACCAAAAGTTTTCCCAATAATCATAAAACACGGGTATACTTTTTGATTTTTCCTGTTTTTCTCTATGATCAATTTTAATTGAATCTGTTTCTGTACTTTTCCAGGCGAAACCTGCTTGTTCTCTATTCCTCTCTTAACTTAAATTCTTTCTTTCAGCAATAATTTCAACAAAATTTTGCTGCTGTGACTTATTAATGGCAATTTCTTATTGTTGCATTGGAGTGCGTCACCTTTTTTAGGTATGGGAGTAAAGACTATTTTTACCCAGTCTTCTGGCCATTTTTTATTCCATATTTTTGTAAAAGAGTTTGTAAAGAAGTTTCAACACTTTCGCCAGCATTCTTAATTAGTTCTGCTGTTATTTCATCTTTTCCCGGGGCTTTTGTTATTCTTTTACTTCTTTATGGCTTTTATAACTTCGTCAGCAGTGGCGGTGGTTCATCCTCGCGTCATTGAGTCTAATTAATGTTGTTGTTAGATTTTTATTCTTTTTGTAAAAGTTGGAACAATATTGATTCCATCTATCTTTGACTTCTTTCCTCACATAAAAAAACCCCATCTTCAGTTTTGATAGTGTCCATTGTAGGTTTAAATTTTCGTGGGGTTTTCGTACTCCTTGGTAAGTTCTTTAGTTGTCTTATTGATAGAACAGTTTTAAATTTCTCTGGCAATGTTCATTTAAAATTTTTTCCTTTATCTTGTCGCAATAATCTTTGAATTTTGTATTTTGTTTTTTGTAAATTACTTTTTCAACGGGGATTATTGATACCTTTTTATTTTAGGCATCTTCTTGTTTCAATTTCACTTAGTGTTTTTTCAGATATCCAGGGGGAATTTGTCTTTTTCTTTTTGCATAGTTTCTAAGCGTGCTCAGCAAGAGTTCTTTTCCTTCTTCCCACAATCATTTGGTGTTTTATCATCTTCACATTGATTGAGTATTTCAAATTTGTTTGACACTGAATTCTGTAATTGTTATCAAGAGTTTTGTAGTCGAGCTTTAGAGGTGGTTGGACGCTCCCTCTTTTTGAGTCTTATTTTAAAGTTCGATAGTTAGTAGTTGGTGTCACTGTTGCAGTCGGCACCAGGTCTTGTTTTGGGAATTTTTATGCAACTTTCCATTTTTGGGTTTAAACACAATGTGTCAATTTGGTTGCGTGTTCTTTTGTCTGGTGAAAACCACGGTAAAGTGTCTTGGGGGGTGTTGGAACAATGTATTGGCTATAACTAAATTATTTGTACTACAGAATTCAAAAAAATCTTTAACCCCTTTCATTTATATCTCCAAGGCCGAATTTTCCACAGGTGTCATTTTTTGATTATTTTTTCCTACTTTGGCGTTGAGGTCTCCCATGATTATTTTTACATCTTGTTAGGGATTGTGTCTAAAGTACTCTGGAGGGAGTTATAAAAAAATTCCATTTTTTCATCACTTGCAATTGGTTGGTTTCTAGCATTGTATATACTAATATTATGAGGTTTTTGCTTGTATTCTGACTTTTAAAATGCGATCATTTATTGGGCTGTACCCAATTAGTGCATTTGCAGTTTTTTTCGTGAGAATCATAGCAAAATCCCTGACTATAATTTCCCTTTTTCTTTTCAGAAAAAAGAACTGTCTTGTTTCTTTAGTTTTGAAACTTCCATTACTTTTCCAATTGGTCTCACTGATTCCTAGTATTTGAATGTTGTATCTATCCATTTCGTTACAGACAGTATGTAATTTTCCCATCTCTTTCATTTTCCTTACGTTTCCCCGTTCCGATTTTTAATGTGTTTCTTATTGGACCTGTTTTCCTTATCTTCTTTGTCTTCCAGAGCTTTTAACATTGCAGCCTGGTTGCCCACAACTAAGCCCCCTTAAAACCCACCGACGGGCGATTTTTTG
>NW_023640860.1:0-10960 GCF_015228065.2 Penaeus monodon | reverse complement strand
TTTTTAAAACAAATTCCTTACTAGGCCTATTTTTTTAAATATAGGTAATTTACCTGTTAGACCAGGGCTTTGGCAGAATTCTTTTTTCCTCGGAATTCTCGGTCAAAAAACAGAGCGACTTTTTTTCAGAGATTTGCTAAACCCCAAACTGATGTCTTTATCTTCATAAAATGGGATCTGTTGGAAAAAAAGACTAAAAGTAATATGGGTTAGCGTAATGATTATTTCTACCATATCTAAAACAGCCTTTATCTTGCACGGTGACGTTATATGAAAGATTTTTTTGTTGCGACTGCCTCTGAAGGAGAGACCTTTTTTTAAAAAATAAAAAAAGACGTAAATTATACAGGAGATGTTGGGCCCTGCTTCCCTTTAACTTTTTCTCTGAAGGGACGCCGTTCGTTCGAACATAATTCCTCAAGCACACACACAAACACAAACCACACAAACACACACACACACACCCACACAAACAAAAAACACCACACACACACAACATATATATAATATTATTATAATATAATATTATATATAATATATAATATATAATTTGTGGTGGTTGTGTGTTGTGTGTGGTGTGTGTGTGTGTGTGTGTGTGTGTGTGTGTGTGGGGTTGGTGCGAGTTGTGTAGTGCATGATTGTGTATATGTGTAGGGTTATGTTATGTGTATTATATGTATGATGGGTGAGGATAAGTGTATACATGCGTATAAATGTAAAAGTGAATGTCGTGTATGTATGTAATTTTAAAAAGTGTAATGTAACTATGGTGAATGATTGGGGAGAGTATGTGCAAACGTTGTGCGCATATACGTGTGCCCAGCATACGCATTCTTTTTTTATTTTTGGTATATACAGCCATAAGCAATGCAAGATGTAGCGGTGTGGGGGTGAGATGCACGTGTGTAGGATGTGATGGCGCTGCGTCTTAAGGGTACACGGGGCTCGTTGTATTTCGTATAATTAAGAGTGTGTATGCATATCAATACAAGGGAGCATATAAAAGGTGTATTTGGGGTTGCATGTGAAGAAAATGAACATATGCCAGCAGGCAAGAAAATAAACATATGCGTAGCATTTGAGGTGAAAAATGTGTCTGACTGGCGTACATGCACATAAATAAATCAGGTAAAAAATACAATAACATATACACACTTCTGTAGTTAACCCCATGCTCACGGGGTATCCGGGTATAGCGGGCCGTGCGGGGCGACAGATAGTACGCGCTAGACGGTAAACCCCTGTGGGGGGTTATCAGGGGCACCCGGCAAAAATATCCCCTTCCACCAAGATACCCCTAACATAGGTGGGAGGAAACCGGGCTGATACCTCTAAATCAAAAAAACCAGATGCACAAACAGAGAAACGGCCCTCTTCCCCGGTGGCGAAGGACCCCCTGGTTAGGGGGCGATCAGGACTGTTCCAGGAGAGTGTGCTAAATTCCCGGACAAAACAGGCCGCCCCAGTTGATAAACCTTTGCACATATAATAAAAGGACAATGAAAAACTGAATCCGATACTAGCTTTTACTTGAGGAATTTTTTTCATAAAGGGGATATTGGGACTCTGTGAAGTTAGAAGACTAGGCGAAGTACTAAATGATGGACATGTGCTCTTTTGAAGAGGTACACCCCAGGGAGCAAGCAGAAATTAGGGGGGCTTCTTAGTTCACAAACGTTTAGAAAAGCATCTGGGAATTTCTAAGATAAGCAAAAGAGTGGCTTCAGTAACAATAAAACTAACAATAGGTAAAACTAAAGATTTTTTTTCAATCTATTTTTTTTTCCAACATGCACCCCACAGTATGAAGAAAAGAGAGCTTCTATAAGATGTTCATTTGCCGCGGAGAGTAAAAACCCATTTCACAAAAAAATGGGAGTTTTTAATGCAAAAATAGGAAAAAAGACAGTAGGAGAAACGCAATGGGGGAATCAGGGAATGGGGCTGGGAAATAGGGGGGACAAATGCTATTTGATTTGCGGAGGCTCACACTCAAAATCATGAATACATTTCAAAAAAAAGACAGAGCGGAAGGGGACTTGGAAGTCGCCATCGACAGCAAAACGAAATTGTCTTCAAAATTTTCAAATAGGCAGATTAGAAAAAAAATGTGGAATTTATTAAAAAGTAAATGTTGGCAGGCAAGAATGTCGGGGCCAATTAAAATTACACCTCAAAAGGGGAAAAGGGTGAAACTCATAAAAAAACCACACCCAAATTTAGCCAATTGAAGACCAGGTGACAGAATTAACCTAACATCCAAAACAAAAATTATCTCAGCGACGAAGATTCAAAAATTTACCAAACAACAAACGTTTTGGGCTCATAAAGGGGAAACTGCACTAGAAGTAGGCGGTAAGAAAGTCAAAAAAAGCTCAGCAAATTTCGGTAGAAACAAAGTGCTTTTGCAAACGTAGGGTCATGAAAAAAATCGTCAATCAGGGGAAAAATAGAATTAGCGAAATAAAAAAGACTATAAATAAAAAAAAAAGGGAAGATTCTGAAATTCAAAACTCAAAATAAATGAAACAGTGATATCAGACTGCATGAAAGCAGTTTAAAAAAGACTCGGATAGGGGGAAATCAATTGTATGCAAAAAGAAACCAGAGGAGAAGTAAATCAAAAAATGAAAAATAAGAAAGTGGAGGACTTTTACAGGGGTCTATACAACTCAAAAGAACAGTCATGGATGAAGCGAAAGCGGGGAACTAGAGACTACCAAAATCACAAAAGAAGAAAAAAAAGAGTGCTTAAAAGGGATGAAGAGAGGGAAAAACGGGGGGAAAATGGAATTAGATAGACCTTTTAATAGATGCAAAAGGGAAAGCAACAGTAAACACAATTTTTAACAAAGGGCCTTTTCACGGGAAAAAATCCCAAAACCTGGAAAAATGCAACAAATTTTTTTTGATAAAAAAAACCGACCCTAAGTTTCCTTTTAGCCTTTCAAATTATTCCAAAAATATACAACTCGCATTCTGACGTTGGATTTACCGCCTAGAGAAAAAAGAGGCTTTTGCGTGGATTTTAAACGACCCCATCCACACGCTCACCCAAATAAAGGAAAAAAAAACGAATATAAAACACTGGTTGGCATTCATCGATTCGAAAAGGGGGGGGTTGGGGAAAAAGGAGGGAGGGGCGGGGGGGGGAAAAACCCCTCGACTCCCCCAAAGACAAAAACCCAATTAAAAATTTTGAAGGGGGTAAAACCCCCAAAAGGCGTTTGAGGAAAAATTAAAAAATAATGAAGAAATATCAAGATGGGACAAAAAACCCAAAAAGCTCCACTCCGAAACCAAAAAAAAAAATAAAAAGGTGGGTTAGAAAAAGGGGATAATCTTTCAAAATGGTTCAGTTGCGAAAATAAAAAAAGGGTAGAGGGATGGAAAAGTATAAATAGGATACAAACAAAACAACTAAAAGGGAAATTGCGAGCTAGTCTTAGCGATTGGGAAAAGAGATCAAACTTTTAATGTTTAAAAAAAAGTCTTTTTAAAAGGCCCCCGATGAAAAGAAAAGGGCAAACCCTTACTGGGGGGAAATAAGTCCCAGAGAGGGATGGAAAGTATTAATTTCCTAGGAAAACCACAGGGGCAACAAAAAAGAAGAAAATTTTTGCGAGCACAAAAAGGGGCGGAGGCATTCAGAACAGGGAAACAAACAAAAAAGGTGGAAAAATTTTTTAAAAAAAAAAGCCTTCAAAAGGGGCCCTAAAAAATTGGGGCCAAAAGGAAAAAAAAAAAACAAGGACAAAAAAAAATGGAGAGGCCTAGTCCCAGGGAGAAGGTGATGTGGGAATTAAATTTTTAAGAGTAGGGTGGAATTGGAAAAGAAGAAAAAATAAAGATATAAAAAAAAGTAAAAAAAAACACCAAACCCCCAACCAAATAAATTAAAAAATTAAAATTAATAATAATATAAAAAAAAAATTAAATAAAATAACGAAATTTGGGGGAAAATTTAAAACAAAAAACAACAAAATTAAAAAAAATTAATATTATTTAAATATATATATAATATAATATTATATATATATATATAATATATATAATACTGTATATGTATTTGAAGGTATAATAAAAAACATATATAGAAAAAAATTATTAATATTAATATATAAAATTAATTTTATATATAATAAATATATATTATATATATATTTAATATATATTAATCATCATATTTTTTAAGGTTAAAATCATATTGTTTTAAAAATTATTTAAAATTTTTTAATTTAATTTATAATATATATCTAAATATTTTCTCACAAAAACTATCAAGGGCTAACGGACGGGGGCCTTTTTGGCGACCCCCCTTTTCCCAGCCCAGGTCCCAGGCAGCTCCGGAACCGGGCCCCTTTTTTGGCCCGGTCTGCAACCAAACCATGACCCCAGGCGAAGGGGCCCCTTGGGGTTTTACAAAGCCCAGGGGGGGTTCCCCCCACGGGGAACCCGGGTGGCCCTTCCTATTGGGCCCAATGAAAGAAACAGGCCCTGAGCCAGGGAAGCTTGGCCTTTCTGCAAAGTACCCAATCCAAGGGTTTGTTGGTCAAGCGGTTCCGCAGGAACATCCGGGTTTTTCCTTTTTGACAAAAACTGGCATAGGGGGTTGAAAAATTTTCCCTTCTAAGGTCCGCCCAAAAGTTTTGGAGATTAGGTTTCCCCTGGCCCCAAAAAAGTCCTGATTTCCGGGTCTGCCCCAGGAGGCCCTTTTACCAAGGGGTTTTTCGTCTTCAATCCGCCGCAAAGGATTTTAAGGGCCCCCTAACCCCCAAATCCGAATCGGTTTTGGGGGAAACCTTTAGGCCAGGGGTTTCCCCTGAAATTGGCAAGAGCCCCCCAAAAATTTTTCAAAGGCCAAAGGTGGTTGGAAAAAAGGTTGGTTTTCCCCAGGCCCACAGCTTGGTTTAACCCCTTAATAAAAAGGGAAAATTTGGGGGCAAACCCACACCTTGCCCCCCTTTCGGGGAAAAAGCGACAACCCCCCCACCCGCAGCATTTTCAAACCCGTATAAAGGTTACTTGGCCCAAATAATTGTTTGGAATTCCCTTAGCCTCGGGATCTCCCATAGCAATCCCGAGCACCGGCAAACCCCCTTTTTGAGATCGGTAGGCTGCAAGAACCCCACTCTAAACTCACGGCACTGAGCCCATCGCTTGCACCCAGCTAACGTTGGAGGGTCTACCTGGTACAACTGTTCAAAATACTCAGCCCAACGTTCACGAACCCAGATGATCTGAGATATCTGCCATCTGCTGATTGGACTGCAGTCACTGGAGGGGCTTAGAGTTCAGTTTTCTAGGTTTGGTAGGGGGGGGCGGGTCTTTTTACCAACAAATGGCTTCGATCTCCTCAGCAAGACTGAAAATGTTCCTTGCCCTTCTCAACAGTGTCCGAGCCCTACGCACCAGGGAATGCGCAAGACTGTTTTCCATTCAGCTGAGCCTTGTGAATGCTTCAGCGGCCTCTAATGTCCCCCGGGGAGAGGGAAATTCTCCCTTGCCCTAGGCGTACCCCAAATTTGGACTCCTGAGCTTTTTAGGTTAGGTTGAAGAACTCCCACAGAGCAACGGGTCCGTCAGGTTTTTGAGTTCTGTGAATTGGCAGTGCTGCCAGGTGAACCCACGGTCACACTCCTCCCCCTTAGTTGTCCGGGTGAAAACACCTTACGGTGGCCACTGGAGGGACGGGGATTTTTTGAAGGGACCCGCAGTGTAGCCACAACCACCTAGGTTGGTGCCACAGAACCGGCCCCCGGAACCCCTGCAGTTCTGGAGGATCCTCCATTGGTATAAAAGAAGGGGGTCGACCCCCTTGGCCACTGTACCCAATCGTGTCAATTTCCAGCGAGGGGGTTGGAGTGCGGTCCCAGGAGCCAGAGTCCTCTTTTTCTGGGACCTAGCAAAGTCCCGGGGAAAGGGGGCTATTCTCGCTGCTGGGATCAGCTCCCGAGCCATGGGGGGGGACGACATCTGTAGCCTGCTCGGGCACAGCCCGGGTACGCATTTAAGTCACCCAGAACAATGCGAAAATCTCGCCGAGGGCAATCATCTCACAGATGCGAGTTTTGGCGTAAACGCCCTTTCACATCAATTTTAAAATCGGAGGGGGTAACAGCAAAAGAGACATGAAGCCAAAATCTTTAGCTCAGATAAAACGCTCATCAAACCGGTGTCACCCCAACTACCCAGGGCGAAATCGAAAAGGGATGGTATGGTAACCTGAATGGGGGGGGGGACCATCGCTGCGGCCCCCCATATAGGTGATCCACCCACATACGTGCCCCTACCAGGGCTTTTCACCCCTGAAGGGCACCCCTCAATCCCAGTCGCCTCATTCCCGTGATAGCAGAGGAACCCTCATCCTGCCGAAAAGGGCCGGGGTTCCAAAACGCTACCCGGAAAACACCCTGAGATTAAACCCTTTGGGGGGGGACTCCGGGTGCACGCCACCCCGCCGCCCCCGCCGAAAGCCCCTAATAAAGGGGGTCGGCGCTGTGGGGCCCCCCATCTGCCTGTGGGGCTTTTCCCCAAGCTTTTTGGGGGTTTAAGCCTGGGGGTGCGGGGGAGGGAATAAAAAACTCGTTCCAATCCGCACCCCCAATTTGCCCTCCCAGCGGGACCCAAGCCCGCCTTGCTTGCTGGGGGGGAGGGGCAACACCCCTCCTCCAGCATTTCCCCTTTATTAAAGACGTTCCAGAGGGTCTTTTGGGGGGAGGAGGATGGTAAGGCCCCTCTCCCCGAGCCCCCCATTTACCCCCGGGTGGCTAGGGGGCAGGAAGGGCGGACCAGGGCGTGCCACAGGGCCCGGGGGGCCATAGCTCCCTACTGCTCCCGGGTCCCCCAGATTTAGCCCGGGGCCGCAAGATGCCCAGTTACCCAGGGTGGGGCCCCTAGGAGGCACTGCAGAAGTTTGATGAGGGGAAAGGGGTGACCCGGGAGGGGAGACTATGCAAAGCTCTCCTTTTTTTGCACTGAGCTAGCCCCGGGGTGGAAGCGAAGTGAGAAGGGATGCAGCGCTTTCACTATCTAGGTTTCCACACCCTCGCTTCACATCACCCTGGCATGAACCCCACCCAAAAATATATTCATATATATATATATAAATATATAATATTTTATATATATATATTAATATATATATATTAAAATATATAATAATTATGTGGTGTGTGTGTGTGTGTTGTGGTGGTGTGGGGGTTGTGTGGGGTTTTGTGTGGTGGTTGTGTGTGTGTGTGTGTGTGTGTGGTGTGTGGGGTGGGTGTGTGTGTGTGTGCGGGGGGTGTGGGTGTGGGGTTTTGGGGTGTGGTGTGGTGTTGGTGTGTTGTGTAGGTCTTTAAGGTTATTTTTTAGCGATGACTCCTATCGCCGCCAGACAGGCATCTCCACACCTGAGAGCAACTCTCCCTAGCCCCAAAGGTCTACGGAGTCATGCAGTACTCCATTGACTTTCCTGGGTCACTCCCGTTTAGCTGAGGGGCCCCGCTCCTTCCCGAGAGCAGGTAACACCCTCACTAATTTTACCAGACCCCATACATTGCACCCGTTGCGCGGTTTTTTGAGCATTCTAAATTTTACAGGCGTGCTCCGCATCTGGTTTATGGGCAGTGGCAACCCCTTGCCTTTTCTTAAACGCTTCATTTTCCCCGACACCATACAGAGCAACTCCCCCACCTTTTTAAGGGAATGCAGTCTATGTTACGCGTTCCTCCTTCCCGTTTCACCACCATCGCGTGCCCCTCAAATGGCTGTCCACTCCGTACATCTCTTTTGCCTTTTTAAGGGATTCTTCCAATATTCGGCACAGGGAGTTTTTTTACCACCAGAGAGGCGTTTTCAGACACCACCTTGACGTCGTGAGCCCCCAGTGGTATTCAGTTACACTTTTTTTACCACAGAATAACGAGCAGAGCAGTATGGAAACAGCACTATATATTTTACCCCCTGAGCTTCAAAACCCTGCTGAGTATTTTCACAAAAATTGAAAAGGTCTTTTCACCTCCGCAACATAAAACGCTGCAACCACAAAATGCCCCTCTGCTGAATCACGCCCGGACCTCTGTGATTTAGCCCACAAAAATTGACGATTCTTTTTCCGTTCGAGGACCAAAAGGAACCCATACTCGAACGGTTTCCCCTGCATACGATAGGGATCTTAGCATTTCCAAAATAACGAAACCCCTTCCGAGTTACGCGTACTTAAATCTTGTCGTAATAGCTGGAAAAACCTTCCGGGAGCCTGTGCTAAGAGACCACTTCTTCAGAGCGTGGGGTTTTCCTTGACTTTTCCTTCCCAAAGCAACGCCCACCCGCTCGCCCCCAGAATTGTTTTCTTTATTATTAGTCCGGTTACTGGAATGAGAAGTGAGTGTTTTTGTTGGCAGTAGGTTTAAAAAAAAATCTGTGTTACTTGTACTTTTTTTTCCGGGTTCTACTTCTTCTACTACTCGGTGTTCGAGTTTTTGGGTAGGGAGAAAATGTCCGTTCTGTCACTAGGGAAAAAAAGGACAGTAAGGGGGGAGGGGGGGACTAGGGGGGGCATAACTGGGGTTCTGGGAGTTTTTTTAATAATTTAATACTAATTTATTTAAGTAACTTTTCCACCCACAGGAAGCCGTATTCATAAATGTAAAACCTAATGATTGGAAGTCGGCATCCTGGAGGGGGACAGAGAGCAGGAATGAGAGAGAGAGAGAGAGAGAGAGAGGAGAGAAGAAGAGAGAGAGAGAGAGAGAGAGAGAGAGAGAGAGAAGATAAACGGGCAGAAGACAGACTGAGAAAACCAAACGGCAGATCAACAGAGACAGCTAGCAGGACAGACAGGGATCGGAAGTAGAGACAGCAAAAAGACTACAGAAGCAAAGAGGGGGGGGGGGGAGGTATATATGATTGATATAAAAACAGAGAAAAGAAATACGAGCATACAATTTTTACAGGACGCCCTTTTCAATGTTGGTTTTATAGCGTCATAACCCAAAGCGTCATAACTATTTAACACGAATTATTGGGTTGCCCGACTGAAAAATCAGCTCACGACTAAAGATAAAAAATTTTTACTAGCATGGATTCATTTTCTTTTAATTTTAAAAAGACCCTCAAAAAAACATTTGGGTCGTGCCCATGAGTTGGGAGCCACTGCTTAAAGGGAGACCGGCCCCGAAAGGGGTTTGAGTATCCGGCCCAAGGCTAGGGTGAGAAGCGGAGACTATCTCGTAAATTTTTGATGGGATATGGGTCGGGAATAGGAAGGATGGGGGCAGGAGAGGATAGGTAAATGTAATAGGTAGACAAACGAGGAATTGGAAAGTAGAAGGGGGGAAATTAGCAAAAATACAGGGGGGTGAAAAGCGCACGAGCAAGAAAAAAATTCGGGGACGATACGTAGGGTACAAGGGGTGATGCGGGTGGATGGGTGTAGGATAGGCGAGGGATAAAGAGGGGGGAACAGATAAAATTGGGGTGGGAAATCGAGGAGAGTGTGTAAAAAAATATTTTTAAAAGAGACGGGCGAGTAAATAGGAAAAGTAGAATGATAGAATATTAGGGGGAAAAAAAGGCAGGGTAGGATATCCGGGGCCGGCATTTTATTGGGGTTTTTTGTCCATTATGTCACGCCCCGATGCTAAAAGCCATCGCATGGACGAGTAATAACAGCCCCTCAAGAAAAAAAATTCGTTTGGTGCATTGTCTGTTCTTTCTGAAAGGCGGTAATAAAAACTAAAAGAAACCCGCTGGGTTTTCGTGTCGATTTTCAAAATCTATTTTAAATTTTTTTTTGTTTTTGCTTTGTCCCCTTTTCAATTTGGGGGCGAAATCTTTAAAAATGTAAGCACTCATAATTGGTTTAAGGACCGGATGCCCTTTTGACGCAACCCTCATATTTGCCCGAGTTTGGGCTGGGTTCAGTGAGCGCGCGCGCGCGCGCGCGCGCGCGCCGTGGGGGTTGTGGGGTTTGTGTGTGTGGTGTGTTGTGTCTGTGTGGTTTTGTGGTGTGTATGTATGATTATTTTTATATAAAATATTTACATTTTACACTGCCAGAAAAAAACACCCCCAAACAACCACACACATAAAACCACAACACACCACACACACACACACACACCCCACAATATTTATATATATATTATTATATTATATATTATATATATATATATATATATATATATTATATATTATATATATATATTATAAATATATATATATATATATAAATTATATAATATATATATTATGTATGTATAAACAGCGCATCATCATCGTGGTAAACTCAAACTAAAAGTTGATTTTAGTCCATTTAATCAGATAAAGGACGCTCCGTCCTATTTCCCGCCCCTCTTCAAGGGTAAACTGTAAAATTTTGGGGTAATAATCATTCAAGCATTGGGAATCAACAGAATAATATATAAAATTTAGGGAAATTAATACAATCAAATAACTGACTGAATTCGTAAAAAAATTGCAATAGTAAGAAATGAAACATTGTTTAACTAGAGAATAATTTTGTCAAAATAAAAAAAATTAAAATGGGGTACGAAAATATTATAATTGAAAATTTAAAACTTTTCAGATTCTGAGAATGATAATATTATTTGACTTAAGTTTTTAAAAGAAAACTAGACTTTTCAGATAAAATGTTTAAAAATTGGATTTTCTTCAAAAAATAGATAGAATATGTAAAAACATTTAACAGCCTTAAATTTCGATTTTTTTTCAGGATAAAATAAATGAATAAAAAAATATATATATATATTATATATTTTAATATTATATATATATATATAAAATTATAAAATAAAAAAATAAATCAATATAAATATATATAATATAATTATATATATATATAAATATAAAATTTTTTTATATATATAATTATATTTTTATAATTTATATATATATATATATATATATATATATTATATATATATTTATAAAATATATTAAAAATTATAAAAAA
>NW_023640859.1:0-10961 GCF_015228065.2 Penaeus monodon | reverse complement strand
ATCAGCACCAACACAAATGTGTGTCTGTAAGCCAACAGGTGATAGCAAAGAGAAAAGAGGACACAACAGCCAAAGTCCTAACTGTGCCAAGAGAGTCACGCCTGGAGCCTGGCTTGCTCTGTCAGGAAAGAGGCGGCCCTCAAGCGGCAAGAGGTTGCTAAAAGCGACCAGACTTTGTTCTCCCCCCCAGGCACCTATGTCTGGGGAAAGAACAAAAGCGAAAAGGCCTCCCGACCTCCTAAGAGGAAGGAAGCCGCCCCCCAGCCGAAACTGGAGATCTCCTATTTGTCGGAGTTCCCCAAATGAAACAAGTGCAGAAGAACCACAGAAATAAAGGTTCAAACAGCACCCAAGTCCTCCCCAAAAGCAGAAGACCTCCTCTTCGATGAGGGGACATGTCGATCCTGCTGACTGCTGTAGTCACAGCAGTGGCAACAGCCTTGGGAAGGCGAGTGAAGAGGCCGAAAGGCAGTCGAGGTCGCCATGACGGCATGACCAAGACTGTCGCAGTCCTAAAGGGAAGGAAGCTGGAGAAGGCCAAACAGCCCATCCTCCCCTCACCCAGGATCGAGACTCCCCTCCCCACTCCAACCCAGGCCATGCCCTCACAGGCAGAGCCTAACCAGGCTGATTCAGTGCCAAAACCAGAACAACAGCTGACCCTGCCCAGGCAAGGCCAGAAAGAAAAACAATGCACAGAAACAGCCTGGCCAGAGAAAAGCCCAAAACACAAAGTCAGAGCTACCAAAGGCTCTCCACCCCCCAGTGGACCCAGGGATAGCCTGACACCGAAGAAGACCCTCAAGCAGGAGGACTTCCAATGGAGTTGTCAGACTCCGAACAGTCAATCCGAATACGACGATGTCTCTGATGTAACTATCATCTAAGTAACATCATGACACGCAATCTAAGTATTCTGCAGTGGAACATCTATGGCTTCTCCACAAGGAGTGCCATCCTCCACGCAATAGTGCGATCAAGGAGCATTGACATTGTCATGCTCCAGGAGACATTAACAGTGGAACCTGTTCGCTTCTCAGGGTATCATGTCTTCATGCTGCCACGTCTGATGGCAAGGAGGCCTGATCACCCTTGGCAGAGCAACAATTCCCTGCTCGGCAATAACCGATGCACTGCACTGTGATGTTGAATCACTTGCTGTCAAGATTCACTTGGCCAGGGGGCTCCTGAAATTGTACAATGTGTACAGCCGGCCACACTGTAGGAACTTGAACATCAGCCAGGTCTGTGCTTCTGCAGCACACGACCGAGTGATCATAGGGGGAGACTTCAATGCACACCACCCCATCCTGGCTCCCTGCTGGGCACCGGATGCGGCTGGCCATCACATAGCCAATGTGCTTGAGACATTCCCTGAGATCGCTCTCCTCAATATCCAAGAGCCAACGCATCGTCAGAGGAGGGGTCCTAGACCTCACCCTGGCACTATGACCATGGTGGAGATGATTGGCTGGTTGATGTCGATGAGACTGTCACACAGGACCATACGGGGATCATAACTACCCTTCATGGTAGGGCCAGGCTGAAATGCCACGACGAATCCAAGATGGAAAACAGACAAGGCCAACTGTCTTTTCAGGAAAACGCTTTGGGCCCACTGTCTGAAAAGCATGAACCCCACTAGTGAATATGTGCTTAAAGCAGACTGTAAATGCCATTGATCACCCCCCCCAGCCGCCTCACTGACCATACCCAAAACTCGGTCGGGTCCAGAGTCACAAAGACGCCGCAGGTACTTTAATGATGAGATTAGGGAGTCACCCAAGAGTAAACATGTGCCGAAAACAAGTCGAAGGCAAGAACCCCCGACAACCTAGCCCTCCTAAGGGAGCTCTGTCAGGGATGCCAGGGTAAACGCAACAGGTGCAGGAAAAGTGGCTGGAATGGTGTGTCCTTCAACCACCAAACCACCCTCTCAGAGCTATGGCAATGGGTTCAAGCGAGACCAGCTGTTCAGCCCAAGATGCACCACACCAGGACCCCCAGTCAGAGGCCAACAGACTGGTGCACGAGTTCTCTGCGAGACAAGTAGCAACAGCTGCCACCGACCTGAGGCAAGACAAGAAAGCCTACAACCAGACAGACTTATCATATCAGAAAAAGGGCAGGCGAACCTGAAAACTCAGACTTATTTTTTTCTCTGAGGGAACTAAAAATGCCTATAAAACCATTTGTCCCCTTCTTTTTTCCCCCTGGACTAGCAGGGGACGCATTCCTGGAACTCATCAACAAGTCCTGGGAATCATCCACTCTACCCCAGATTTGGAAGGGGGTTTCCCATAGTTCCCATTCCAATCCAAAGGAGCCAGGGAAGTACCGCCCCTCTCTCCCTCAGCGTCGGCCAAGAGGGCCGAAGATGGTACAAAACCCGGGCTCCAAGGAAAATTGACCCCCACATAACACCCCCCGGGGTTAACAGAGCATAACCGCGCACGGCTAGCCCGCTTTTGAGCAAAATAAGCGGGGCACTCTGTGGTATTTTCCTTGCCGGGGAAAAGGCTTTAAAGGCAAGTTCTCTTCCAGTCGGAGAGCCTGATCCAGAGGAAAGCCGGTGGATGGACACTTTGGGAAACAAAACGCCAAGTCAAATTCCCAAGGTCATCTATCACAGCACATGCCCAGAGAAGGGAAACGCCACGGGGGGGTTCTCAGTCCCCCCCTTTTTAACATTTGTCCTTGGGGGCAAGTATCTCCTTGCGACAATCTGCTATCATCTCCATGGACTATACCCAAAACAAACCCCAGTATTGTCTGGACCTCGGTTGGGAGTTTTTGTGGACGGACAAAAGATTTGAAGCCAAACCCAAGCATGCTTTGAGCAAAAAGTTCAAGGCAAAAGTCTAAAAATCCAGGGAATGGACTTGGAAGGGGTTCAGGACTCCCTCTCCCTTGGGGGAAAGGGGATGGGCAGACCCTCCCCTTCCAGGGGTCCTTACCTGGTTGCCCAAAACCAAATCAAGACGTTGGGAGTCAACACAAGTACTAAGTTTGGCCCATTGTGGTCTATCCCCCTGCTCGTTTGGCTTTAAGAAAAACATAAAAAAACTGGAACAAGCGCCAGGTCATTCTGGGTGCCCCAAGGTGGATAAAGGGCCTCAACCCCCTTTTGGAGGAAAAACCTTTTTCCCCCCTGGCCCACGAATCGATCTAAGGGCAGTCAATTTAAAAGGGTTTTCCCGACCCCCCAGGAAACAACCCTAAACAAAAAAATATCAGACACCTAAACAAAAAACGACTTTTTCAAAAAATCCTGGCGTCACACAGCCGGGGTGTTAATGCCTCGGGTAAAAGAACAGTTCTTGCCGGGCATGGACTCATCGGGTTTTTTGCTTTTAAAGGGAGAAATCCCAAAGGGGAATTTTCAACCATCACTCCTTGGGTAGTAGAAATACACAGGATGTATTATCGATCCCCTTAAGCCCTCGAGCACTGGTTTTGTAGCAAGGGGGCCACATAATCCGAGGATAAAAACAACCTCCCGCTACGGGAAGGCAGTTGCTATTATGGGGGCCCAGGCCATGGCCATGAGGGAAGGACTGTGGTCATACAAAGACTCCAGAGGTTTATCGATGTCTTCAGCAGCGCTCCCCAATGAATTACCTTTTGCTATACCCCACAGGGCAAAAAGGATTCTTGCACAGGGTAGAAGAAAAATCAAGACTGGGTCCCCCGCCACATTTGGGTCAGAGGGGAAAGATTGTTGACAGACTAGCCCACATTGGGGGGGGGTATCCCCTAATCCCCTGATTATACATCCAAAAAATTACTTTGGAAAAAGTGTACGGAAAAAGCTCTCTCCCCCTGCAGCTTCACAGAGAGAAAAAGAATCCTCCCCTTCGGGCCCCTGGTATCAGAACCAAGCGTGAACCCCTGGCACCTCTAAAAAAAATCAAAGAGGTACCGAAGTCATTCTTCACGAATGCGCCTAGGTTCCATGGTATGGCAGATCATAGAGAAATAAAACCCTGAAGAGAGGTGTTGCTGCATTGCGGGGAGCCGAACGCCCCACTCCCTACATTACAAAAGAATGTGAGCAAACCCAATTCCCGAGACAGGGCCGCCAAACCAGCCGCGTGCGGGGAAAGAATTATGCATATTTTAACCACGGCTCGGGGGCCCTGCTGGGCATCCCAACCCCCCGGGAAACCCAGTGTCAAAAAACAAATGAGACACCTAAAAAGGGAGACACAGGCCGGGCCCAAAATCGAAGGCCCGGGGGGAAGCTAGAAAATTCGAAATCCAAGCATGCGATGCTATGCTGCGGATGTGCTGATGAGGTGATTGTGGCAGATGATGACCTGGTGTGGAGGGAAACTAAGCCGAGCGAAGCAACGGTGGTGCGAAGTGAAGTGGAGTTGGCAGGTATACTCCTCACATGGAATTCTCAATGTCTTGGGGCTCTGGAGTAGTTTTCTGTGACTCTCAAAGACTTACGGACACTAACTTTTTTCAGAGCAGGTGGTGATGAGTTGCACTAAGCGTAACATAACTTATGCAATAGAGCGCAATTTCAACATTCAATTTTTATGGATACCATCTCATGTTGGCATATGCAAGCATGACCACATAGACAAACTGGCGAAGGATTCCTGCAGCAAAGATATTGTGGTTGTACATATATTGAAAAGTTCTCATAAGGAAGAATTAATAGACCTGACAAACACTCAAAGGCCTGAAATCTGTAGCATATGGCACTATGATCAGTATAGAGATAGCAAGCCTTCCTGTGGGTGGCACCGAAGTCAAACCAGAGAATGAGATATGGTTATTGCCAGAATACATTTAGGTTACAGAATGTACTGGCAACTGAACAGTGCAAGAAGTGCAGATGAATCTAGATGTAGGCCGTGTAATGAAGAAAACAAGTGAATGCTTGAGCCCTATATCTCGGAATGTCATGTGATACAGCCATTCAGACCACCTAACATGAAGTATAAAGAACTATGTGAATATTTAATTTCATCTGATACATTGGAAGATATACTCGTGCTATATCTGAAATTTACTATGTAAAACTAATGTAAATAAAGAACATTATGTAAGCACTGTGTGGCAAAAGGATATCATAGTAATATTTCTTTTGTATGATATATGACTTATATTTCTATTTTACTATGTATAATTGCAGTAGTCACAAAATACTATACCATGTCAGATATATGTAAAACTGTAATCACAATTGCCCATGCCTGAGCAGCTAGCCAAAATGGTAAATAAACTTACTTAACTGTTAGTGCACACAATGACCTCATACAAAGAGGTCATGTGTTGCCCGTGCTCCGGTGCCCTCTTCCCATATACACAAATCTCTGGTGCCATATACGAGGTTGTATAAGAGTTCATGACTTTTTGGTGATAATATAATTCGCAAGTCGGTCTCACAATCATAGTTATGTTTGTGAGGGAATCTAAAATATTTTATTCACCAAGTGCCAAGTACTATTGTGGAGACCATTAGAGCTGAGCGCCCCATTATCCCGAGCGCTATATTTCACCTGCCCAAGAAGCGGGAGAGACGGACGGACCAGGCCGCAATCACCCCCACAATCGGGGGAAACCGCAAAATAAAATGGAGGGAAAGACTCGGCGGATAACGTCCCACCCCTTCCATGGCTTCAGCCCTGTAGTTCATTGGATATCCCCACTGAACCCGTCGCCATACAACCCAGCCCCCCGCCATACCTGTGGGCACTCACACCCACAACAAACACCCCCCAAAGAGATAAGACACCAGCCCAAAATAGTAGATCCCAAAACCATTCTACTATACTGGTGACAAGTCATGGTATTTTCGCTCACTTGCTTAACTCACTCTCATGAAGGGGAATACCTGTAGCAGCACGACCCTACAACCTGAAGTTCGGCGCATTTCCCCAGGTTGGGTCACATCAAGTCCATGCCATGTCCTAAACTCATTGGGCAGCAGCTCTGCTCTTTTTCCTGTGCATACACAGTGCTCGTGTGCTTTCCGCTGCAGAATCCGAACCGAGATCAGCAATCCCCGTTCCTGCAGCAGAACATGACAACAGTAGCAGCAACACAAGGACTGTCAGTCCTTAGCCGACTGGGGAGCCTACTGGTTCCCCCGTTGATCTCCCTTCATCTTCAGCACCCAGCCATACCTGTGGGCACTTATATCCACAACAAACACTCCCCAAGGAGATAAGGCACCAATCCAAATAGTAGAAGAGAATTCCCGCGGCAGCCGGGAGTGGGCCGCAGAGGCCACTGAACTACATGACATGGTTGCGCAACTGGAGGAGGTGAGTAAGATGATGCTGATCCTTACAGAGGGTATCCCGTGCCTCACATTTTCCATACTCTCTGAAAATGAAGACTGTGCACCCTATTCCCCATGTGGATAGTAATAAGTCTAGGCTGAATAACCTAGAGTTTTATACCGTAAATATAATACTGATGTGATATGAGTGTAAAACCTTCTGCGTTGTTAATATATATATATATATATTTTATATATATATATATATATTATATATATATATATATATATAAAATATATATATATATAATATATAGTTTTGGATTGCAAAGTGGTCACTGACTCTCTTACCAGTGAAGTGCAGACTTTCCATGAAATAGATTTTTACCATTAAGTAATCTAACCTGCCATCTCCCAAATAAAATATATATATAATTTTAAAATATATATATATATATATATATATTACTTGGGAGATGGCAGGTTAATTACTTAACTGTAAAATCTAGTTCATGGAAAGGTCTGCACTTCACTGGGAAGAGAGTCAGTGACCACTTTTGCAATCCGAACAGACTATGTTGTAGACAGCAACAAACCCTAAGTCACCTAGGCTTAGAATAATTATCCCACCGGGCCTGGAGTATCACTTCAAGCCATGATGTATGACTGGTATCACACCTATGAAATAAGAACAGTTGAAAAATTCTCTTGGAATCTGATCAAATGACTACTATAACACATGGTCTGTTCACGAAAAATCCCCGAAGAAAAAGAGCCCCCAAGCCTCCCATGACGGGGGTGGATCAAAGATTCCATTTCCAGTGGCCAAGGAACAGAGTTCAGGGGCTTGATAATTGTATAAAAATAATATGATGTCAGATAATCTTTTGTAGTTTCTAAAAGCTGCTAGAGCAGTGGGGAAGGAATTCTCAGTTGATAAAAGATCAACTCGACAAGTTGAAAATAAATAGAATTTTTAATATAGAAGTAGCCTGTGTAGTTATTGACCCCCCCGAGGCGAGGCGAGCATTCTTCGCTTAATTGCTCAGGTACCAAACAACCTGCTTTTACATCTGTATAGACTAAGCCTTTCACAAGGAATCCTCCCAAGCTCCTTGACTAATCATTCCTATACCTAAATCCAATACAGACCCATTTCCTTGACCTCCTATCTGTGCAAAGTACTTGAAAGAATAATTCTAATCAGACTTATGTATTGCATAAATGCTAAGTTAACCCACAGACTGTATGGATTTCTCCCAGGATGTAGCAATCAGTAATGATTTGCAGAGTACTTAACAGACTCAAACCCAGGCATGCAACCCATATTTCTTGATCTCCTATCTGTCTTTGATATTGCTAACAGAAATGAGCCTCCCGGGCACTAAGAGTACTCATACAAGTGTGAACTCGGCACACCTCAGGAAGCCTAAATATACTGCTGGTGTACACATTACTTCCCAAAACTGCCTCGAATCCTCCGTCCGTCACCGTAAAATGCAATGATAATAGACAGAAAAAAAGGCTCGACTACGGTCTCTCTCTATATTCCTGCGGCGAGGGCTATCGTAAGCAAGCAGTCTTCCGTAAAGGACCTCTCGCTTACTGCTAGAATACCCCTTGAGATCATGTGGATCATTCTTGGTGCCCCTAAAACAACAAGGATTATGAATATGAAAACAGAACTTATTTACCTTCTGTTTATGAAAAAATATTATCATAAATACTACATTCAGTATCAAATCAATTATTGTACTGAGTTCCAAAGACAACTAAAACATAGAATGGTGGAGCAAACTTTGAATGACAACACCGATTCATACTTAAATCCATGGTTACAAGTAACATGTGAACATTTATCTCAGCTGAACATACCCGTAATAGACCCTATGTGGACGTTCTTTTCCACCGTGGAAAATATCGGACCTATGTGTAGTTACATCTTTAATATACTTTAATGATAAGGAGAGCTGTGGTTGACTGGCCACATCTAGTCCATTAGCGTGCGTACCACTATGAGACCATCAGGAACATTCAACTGTTTTCCCAGAGTGCAGTTACTGTTTCGTGTTTGGACGATTATATGCTGTAACTCTGCTATCCTATTTTCATGAATGACATTTTAAAGCATAAACCTATATTGTGTCTTCCTCCTGTAGTGCCTTCATGGGACTGTTAAAGCTTTTACTTCGTCTCCTCTAGCTTCAGATAGCAAGTTTACATATGTAAGGATGTCCATCTGGCAACTACCAGTCATAATCATCATGAACATCAGAGGCGAAATGTAATTTCAGAACACGGACAACACTAGTGAAGTGTTACTTCTACGAGTTAAAATTATCTACTGTTCGAATCCATACTCATAACCTGCTGAAATTGTAGAAGTCATTTTCCCTGTATGTAATAAAAAAGTTAGCATTAAAACATAAATAATAAGCGAATTTTGTATTCTAAAAATCTCGCATAAACACAATATATTTTATATAAGGAAAAAACTTTTAAACTTTCTGTGCAGCTACCATGCACCAAAAAAAAAAGAAAAGAATAATATGCGTTTCAGAAAATAGTCCTGGGGGATATAACACCATTTAGTGTTATATAATTTGAAAAAAACATTGCAGGATCTAATAGACACAACGTATATCATTATAGTAGTCATGTAAAAGACAAACATTTGATATGATTAATAAGAAATTATATGCACACAAACCTACATACTTATGAATGGTAAGACACTCTCCGTGTTGATACTCTGGTAGAAAAACCCAAAATACAAAACTTGATTTACTGAAAATGAAACTATTTTCGAAATCCACCTGGATTCCATCTTCAAGTCTGAGGAGGAAATAAAGAGGAGGGGTATAATATAAAGAGGAGAGAGGCAACGTGGTAACACGAGGCAAGTGAGGACAGGCGAACAGAAGTAGCATGAATGAGACGGCGGAGGATGTGAGAAGCGAGGAGACTATCGGCAGTAGAAAAGTCGCTGTTCAGGTTAAAATTAGGCAGCAGCTTAATCAAGGAGGATTCCACCAGTCGCGGGCGTGGACATCAGCGGAAGGAAAGACTATATATATATATATATATATATATATATATATATATAATATATATATACATATATATATACATATATATATATATATATATATATATATATCTAATATATATATATATATATATTATATATATATATATATATTGCATATATATATATATATATGTTATACACATAGATATGTATATGTGTTGTGTGTGTATGTGTGTGTGTGTGTGTATACATATAATATATATATAATATATATATATATATATATATATATATATATATATATATATATATATATATATATATATATATATATATATATTATATATATACATAAATAGATAGATATGTTGTATGTGTGTGTGTGTGTGTGTGTGTGGTTGTGTGTGTGTGTGTGCGTGTGTGTGTTTATGTATATGAATAAGTTAAATATAAAAATAACGTAGCATATTCTTTACATTTTTTGCTTTATCTTGTAGGATATCATCACAATATAGGGATGTAAAGTGAATTATGAATATTTCACCACCACACACATTTATATGTATGTGTGGTATAACGGGTATAGAACCCAATTACATTGGCTTGCAGGGGTATTGATACTGGTATTCGGCTTGAAATATAAAAATAACGTAGCACGAGACATGTCTATATATGGGTGTATGCTGGGTCGCGGTCAGGTCAGCTTGCCCGGAGGGAGGAGAGGGCTATGACCTTACCGCGCTGGTCGCTGGCGACGAACTCCCCGAGGCCTAGATCATCCTCGGTATAAGTAGTGACCGTTCCAGCTGAGGAGCGATAGCAGCAGCTGGAGGAAGCATGGGGGGAGCGAGGTGAGGTCACCGGCTCCGTCTGCTACACTGTTTGCTCCACTGTATATTGCTCGGCCACCAACTCACGCCTCGCCCTCGAGGCGTCTTAGATTTTCCTCAAGGGTGACCTAACCTGGCTGGTTATCTCATTCTCACATGCGTTGTCCTGGTGCATCTTCGTGGCTGCTCGTCCCTGTCGTCCTCATCCTCCTGGTCCTCGGTGTAATCTGTCCGTCCTCGATGTCCACACGTCCTCACAGATCTCGTCCAGGTCCTTCTCGCATCCACACGTCCTCGTAATCTTCATCCGGATCTATGGGCGTCGGGGCAGGGGCGGCATCTCAGGGCGGCTGATACCTGCACTATGAGCTCCTGGAGCTGACCGGATCTGCAGGCGTCCACCAGGTGTCGCCTATGCACAGCATCCTGGGGCGACTGGTACCTGCGGCAAAGGTACTGTTCGCTGAATCTATGGGGAGTCCGCAGGCAACGCCCGTCCACTACACTGGGATGGCTTAACACCTTTTCTGACGAAAATCTTGTCTGCGGCCTATGGCGATCTTCGATGACGTCCTTCCATGGCATCCTAAGGTGACCGGAACTGTAGCAGGTTCTCCTTCGGTGCCGTGTCGGTCCGACTGCAATATATAGTCGGGGAGCCAGATCATACACGTAAGTGCCAGAGTAAGAGAAAAAGAAAGACAACAGAGAAGAGGGGGTGTTAACTACCACTAGCCGGTTATTCATTAAGTTGCAGTTTTAATGTTGGTTTTTAAATTATTTTCCGTGGGTGTGTGTGTGTGTGGGGGTTTTGTGTGGTGTGGGTGTTGTGTGTGTGTGTGTGGGGGAAAGAGCCCCG
>NW_023640858.1:7500-10962 GCF_015228065.2 Penaeus monodon | reverse complement strand
AAATATATAAGATATAGTTTTATATAAAAGAAAATGAATATAATAATATAAAATTTAGAAATAAAATATGATTTAGATATATAAGAATAGATATTAAGATATAAAATTTTAAGAATTAATAATATAATAGAAAATTTGATAGATATGATATAGATTAATAATATAGATGTGATAAGATGTAATTAGATAATTGATTTGATATAGATATAAAAAATATATAATATAGATAAATATAGATATGTTAAATAATATAATATATATAGATATAGATATAGATATAATATATAAAGATATAGAATATATAAAAATATAGATATATATAAAAAAAAAAAAATATAGATATATGATATAAATAGATAATGTATATAGAATTTTTTGGATATATATTATAATAAGAATATTATACATTTTATAGATTGATATAGATTATTTATATGATATTATGATATGATATATAAAGATATAGATATTTTTTAATATGTTTATATTGATAAGATTAGATTATTGGATATAATATTAAATTTAAAGATTATATAGAGAGAAAATAAGATTAGATAGATATGATTTTATAAAAAGAATAGATATATATAGATATAGATATAGATATATAGTTATTAATAGATATTATAGATATAGATAATATAGATAAAGTTATTTTTATAAGAATAGATATGGATAGAATGATTAATATATATGATAAAATTTATAGATTAGATTTATAGAAAAATATAGATAGAATATTTATAATTGATAAAATTTAATTATATAGATATAGATATAGATTTATATAGATATATTAGATATAGATTTTAATGTATATAGATTAATATAATAAATAGTTTATACATATATATAGTTTAAGATTAATAGATATAGAAATAGATGAAGATAATATAGATATAATATATAGGGATATAAATATAGATTATTAGAATATACTATAATTCAATAGAAAGATATAGATATTACAGATTAAATATAGACTAATATAATAATATGATATATTAGTATAGATAAGATAATAAAAAATATATATAGATATAGATATATTAGAATGTATATATAGATATAGATATAAAAGATATAAAAAAGATATAAATATAAAGATATAGATATAAAATAATATATATAGATAAAATTATATAGATTTTTAAAGATAAAAATATATATAGATTAAGATAATTAGATATATAAAAATTTGAAAAGATAAGATATAGAAAAGTTAGATAACTACATTAAATATAGATATAGATATATTGATATAGAAAATATAGATTAGTAAAAATATATATTGATATATATAAAAATATACATATATATAATATAATATAATGATTAGATATGATATAGATATCAGTTATAGATAGATAGATATAGTATAGATATAGATAGATAAAAGATTTAAATATACTAATATAGAAAGATAAGATAAACATTATAGATTGATTAGATATACAATTATAATATAAAATATATAAAATTAGAAAAATTTAGAAATATAGATATAGATATAGATAATGAAGAATATAATATCGATAAGATATAGTATAGTTTGATAGATATAGATAGATAAAGATATAGATAGATATGATATAGATAGATATGAAATATAGAGTAATAGATTGATATACTATATATAGATAAATGATATAGAATATATAGTTAGTATAGATATATATAGATATAGATTAGATATAGATATAATATATATAGATATATATAGATAATTATATGTGATAGATATATATATAGAGATAGGTATATATAGATTATATGTAATATAGATAGCATATAGATATAGATAATATATAGATATATAAAATAGATAGATATAGATATATATATATATATATCATTTAGGTCCATATAGATAGATATATAGATAGAATAGATTAAGATGAGATAGAATAGAATATATAAAATAAGATAGATATAGATACTATATATAGTAGATAGAATCGATATATAAATATAGATAGATATAGATTGTAATCAGATAGATAGAAATAGAATAGATAGATATAGATAGACATCGATATATATATATAGATAGGGGATACGATAAAGATAGATATAGATTAGATAGATTTAGATATAGATATAGATAGATGTAGATATAGATAGATTAGATATAGATATAGATATATATAGTAGATATAGATAGATATTTATAGATAGATATAGATAGTTATAATATAGACAGATAGAGATACTAGATAATTAGATAGATATAGATATAGATAGATATATAGATATGATAGATAATAGATAATAGAGATAGTATAGAATAGATAGATATAGATATAGATAGATTTAGATGATATATATATATTGATCTAGATAGATATAGAATATATATAGATATAAGATAGATAATGATATATGGTATCAGATCTACATATCCCTAGATATATATATTATAGATGAATATAATATCTCAGATATATATATAGATAGAGATTTTAAGATATAGAATATATAGATCAGATATATTAGATATATATAGATAAGATATAGGTATATATAATATATAGATATAGATATATAGAATATATATAATATATAAATATATAGATATTGATCTATTTATTTATATATAGATATAGTATAGAGATTAGATATCAGATACAGATATATAGATATATAGATATAGTTATATAGATCATAGATCTAGAGTATAGATATATATAGATATAGATATATATATTATATATAGATATAGATATATATAGATGTATATAGATATAGATATATATAGATAATATAGATATAGATATATATAGATACATATTAGATATATCGAGATATAGATACATTAGATATATATAGATATAGATCTGATCTATATCTAAGATATAGGATATTTGATATGTATATATCAGATATAGATTGATATTTTATTGATATAGAATAGATATATATATATTCAGATATAGATCTATAGATTCTTATAGATCTAAATATATAGATATATATAGATTTAGAGATATAGAATATATATATATAGATATATACAGATAGAGATATATATGAGATATATACATTATAGATATATGATATAGATATATATAATATAGAGATATATATAGATATAGATATCGTTGGATATAGATATAGATATTTTGATATAGATAGAGATATAGATTAGATTATGAATATATCTGTAAGATATAGGATAGAATATATTATAATAATATATATTAATTAGATCTATACTCTATTATATATATATATATATATATATATAAGACAGATGATGGGTGGTGTCACGTCCTGGGATGTGAAGCGATGGTGTGTACCTAGATAGTGTTAAGTGCTTGCATGCCTTCTCGCTTGCAGCTTACACGCCCTGGCTACCCATGCGAAAAAGGTAGCATCTTCTGCATAGTCTCCCCTGCCGAGGTCGACAGCCTCTCCATCTTACGAACTTCTGCATTTCCTCCTCATGGCACCATGGGTAAC
>NW_023640857.1:0-42576 GCF_015228065.2 Penaeus monodon | reverse complement strand
AAAAAAAGTTTCCCCAAAAAAGGGAAAAAAAAATTGGAAATTGTTTTAATTTTAAAATGATTTTTTTTTATTTTTTTTTTTCCCAATTATTGGGGTAATTGAAAAATTAAAAAATTTTTAATTAAAAAAAAAATAAAATTTAGAATAAAAAAATTTGAAAAATTGTTTTTTTTTTAAATTTTATTATTATTTATTATTATTTATTTATTTTTTAAATATTATTTTCTAATTTAATTTTAAAATATTGAAAAAAATTTATCAAAATAAAAAAAATTTAATAATTAATATTGTAAAATTTTTTTTTTATGGTTTTTAGTATTATTGAAATATTTATTTTATTTTATTTTTTTTTAGAAGGGAAAAAAATTATTAAAATAATAATTCATCATAAATACTAATAAGTAATGATAAAAAAAAATTTTTATAAAACTATTTTTTTTTTTTTTTTTTTTTTTTAATTATAAAAAAAATTAAACCCCAAAAAGAAAATAAAATAAAAAAATTTAAAAATATAAAAATTTGAATTTGATTTTTTTTTTGGGAATAAAAGGGGAAATATGATAAAATTTAAAAATTTAAAAAACAAATTTTGGAAAAATAAAAAAAGGAAAAAAAAATTAAAATAAAAAAAATTAAAATATATTTTTATAAAATTAAAAAAATTTTTTTTGATTTTTGGGGACCAATTTTTAGGGGAAAATAAAAAAAAAGAAGAAAAAAAAAAAAATAAAAAAGGGTTTTTTTAAATTTTAAAAATTTTTAAAAATTTTTTTTTTTTTATTTTTTTAAAATTTTTTTTTTTTTTTTTTAAAAATTAAAAAAATTTTTAATTAATATTTTAAAAAAATCTATTATTTAATTAAAAAATTTTTTTGTTAAAGTATTAAAATAAATATTATAATTTTATTGATTTTTTTGTTAAATTTTATTTTTATTTTTTGAAAAATTGAAAAAAATTAATAAATAAATTTACAAAAAAAAATATTAAAAAAGTTTTAAAAAAATTTAAAAATTTTAAATTTTTTTTAAATTTTAGTTATAAAAAAATTTTTTTTTAGAATTGAAAAATATATTTAACTCCAAAATATTTTTTATTTTAAAATTGCAAAAGTTAAAAAATTTAAATAAAAAGATTTTTTAAAAAATGAATAAAATTAAAAAAAAATTTTTTTAATATAATAAGATAAATAATAAAAAAATTTATTATTAAAAAAATTTATAAAAAAAAACCCCCAAAATAAAAACCAAATCTAAACAAAAAAAATTTTAAGAAATTATAAAAATGCGTTTTTTTTTTTTTGGTATTGGAATTTTTTTAAAATTAAAAAATTAAGAATTTTTTAAATAAAAAATTGAAAAAATTTTTAAATAAAGAAATTTTTGTAAAAAATTAATTAATAATTTTATAATTTTAAATTTTATTATTTTTTTTATTATTTTATTTTATTTTTTTTTTATTATTATTCAAAATTTAAAAATTTAAAAAATCTTTTATAATGTAACATAAAAATAATAAAAAAAAATTTTATAAAAAAAAGTGTTTTTAAAAAATTTTTAAAAAGATATTTTAATTTTATCATTTTTATTTTTGAGGTAAAATTTGGGAAAAATAATATAAAAGAAAAAAATTACAGAAAAAAACAAACCAAAAAAAATTTAAATTTTTTTAAAAAATTTTTTTTTGTTTTTTTTGGGGGTTTTTTCAATTTTTGGGTTATAGTTTTTTAAAAATATAATAACCCCAATAATTGAAAAAAGAAAAAATTAATAATGAAAAATTTTTAAAAAATATAATGTATATATATGATAAAAATAATATATTTTATAAATTTTAATAATAAAAATTGGGAAATTATTTAAAAAAAAAAAAAAAACCCCCAAAAGTAAAAATAAAAATCTAGGAAAATGTTTTAGAAATAAAAATTTTTTTTTTTTTTTTGGAATTTTAGGGAAAAATATAATTAAAAAAAAATTTTAAAAAAAAAATTTAAATGAAAAATAAAAAAAAGGAATTTTAAATTTAATATTATTTTTTTAAATTTTTTATTTTTTTTTTTAATTTTTTTTTATTTAAAAAATTTATTTTTAAAAAAAAAATTTTAAAAGAAAAAAAACAATAAAAATAATAAGATAAGTTAAAAAATAATGCTAGTGTTTATTATTTTTATTAGTCATATATTTTTAAATTATTTTTCATTATCATTTTTTTAACGGTATTTATAATTGCAAAAAAAATTATTAAAACTTTAAATTTAATTACAGTAAAAACGATTTTAATTAAGTTTAATGATATAAAAAATTATTAAAAAAACCCGTTTTTTGTTATTATTATTGTTTTTACTACCCGTTATTTTTTGGGGTTTTATTAGTATTATTGCAAAAATATATACTAAAAACTCCAAAATTGCAATAATAATGTTTAACAATTGAAATTTAAATGATGATAAAAATTTGCAATAATGATGATAATGGATGATGAAACGATAAAATGATGATAATTTTTGATAATGAGATGATAAAAACAGGAATTTTTGCCCAATATATATTAAAAAAAAGGGATAAGAAAAACATTCCCAAAAGTCAAAAAAACCCGGGAAAATTTTACCCCCGGGGTCCAGCTGGCAGATTTACAAAAGGGGGGCAAAAATTTTCCACCTAAAACAAGACGGGAAAACCCGAAACCCCCACAGAAGCCAGTTGATTTCCCCCCGGGTTGCCCAAGGACGGCCCCCGTGGGACCAATATTAGGGGCAAGATAACCCTGTCCCTTTTTTGACACTGGATAGGCCACTTTTGAAAACCCTGGGTTAATAGCTATGACCGTCTTCCCAAAACCCTTCCCAGCAAAAAACCCTCCAACAAGATTCCCCGAGGGAGTAACAGGGAAACCCATTTTCTGTGTCTGTGGGGTGAAAATTCTTTTTCCCATAGGGATGTTTCCCCCCATCGTTCATCGGGCCCAGTGGGGTTTAAAGTTTTCCCAGGTGACATTTTTTTTGGGATGGATCTCCTCAGGGGGGCGGATTTTACTTTCTCCTTGAACCCTTTAACTAAAAATCCCCACCCATTACCTCCCAGGGACACACTTTCTCATTTGTCTACACTAATGCAGAGTTCTAAAGGTTTTGGGCTGCATCAAACCCCTGTACCCACGGGAAGTTCCCAGTGAAGATGCCCCCGAGTCTCCCAAGACCCCCCGGGATTTTGCAGCAGGGGCTCTTGTACACCTTTTGGCAAAATTGAAAGCTCACAGGGCGTTTTGTAAAAGGGGTCTCTTTCGCGGAGGGGGCCAACCCGATGGTGATGTCCTAGAAATTTCCCAAACCATCCCAAAAGGACTTCTCCCCCCCAGTGTAAACCAAAGAAAAGGGAAATTCGTGGTGCCCCCTTGGGGTGGTGAACACAACCCCAAACGATGGTTCCCCACAATGGAACCCCGCCTTGGAACAGCTGAGCGGGTAAAAGCCATCAAAAGCAATGACCCATCTAAAACCCCTTTGCCCGAAATGCCTGGGGAAAAAGTGTCGCCGGGCCCCAAACTACTGCCCGGGCGAGTCTGTTTCCCCTTTGAAGATGGTAACAGTACGACTTTGGGGGGAAGAGGAGGGCTTGTTTCAAACAGTATGGGGGGGGGATTTGGTTTAAAAATTTGATGATGATTTGGAGGTTAAAACCCCGCACAGTTTTACCGCCATCCATTGCCATTGCCCCCCGGGCGAAGCCGCCAAAACTCCGGAGCATGATGAAATGTAGAAGGTAAACCCAGATCACCCAGATTAGGCCACCTTGAAAAAACCCCAACCAAAAGCGGATAAAACTGCTTTGTCGTTAAAAGGGGGGGCTCTTGTTTGGTGGTGGGGAAAGGGCGGTAGGTTTCCCCCCCGGGGGAATTAAGCTTTAAAACGATACAGGAGAAGCAAACCCGTTTGTACCCGACAAGGGAGATTGCCTCACTCCCCCAGGGGCAAGTCATTCGAGAGCAAGTGACCCAGTTCGTACGGGGGTTCTTTGAGGAGTAAAACATCACCCTGGATGAGCCCAGTTGTGCTAGTGAAGAAGGGGCGGAGGTCTCAGGTTCTGTTTTGATACCGTGGTTGAATGCAGGACCAAGGGAGAACAATCCTTTGCCACTTACAATGAACTCACGTTTGAAGGGGCCCAAAAAGAACATTTTTCCCACACAGAGTTGTGTTTGCATACTGGATTGTGGAAGGGGAAAGGGAATCCAAAGGGCCCAAAGACGGCTTTTTCAGAGGGCCCTCCCGCCCTTTTTTCCCAGTTCCCCTTTCCCCTTTTTGGGTTATCGACAGCCCCAACCAATTCCAGAGAACAATGAAGTCTTTTTTCCCTTTCAGTACGGGGAACGTCAACCCTAGCCTCCCAAGAGAAGTCATTTTTTACAGCCACAGCTTTGACCAGGGACCTCCCAAAACCTTTAGGGGACTTTTCCGTTGCTCTCATTGGCTGGCCTAAAGCTTAACAGGGAAAGTGTCAGTTTTCTGCCCCCACAAAACCCTAGATTCCTCGGCTTTCGATTTCACCTGATGGAGTCTCCCCAAAAAGAGATTTAAAGGGGTTGGCCCTTCCCCTAGCACCTCCCCATTTAAAAAGTTTTTGAGGGAATTTTGACGTTCCTAGGGGGCAAAAGGAATTTTTCAGGGAAACATGTTCCCGGGGTATGGGGACCCCAGATCTCCATTTCATCTGTTGTGAAAAAAGATCAAGCTTGGACCTGGGGAACCTTTAAAAAACCCAAACAGCATTTTAAAAATTTTAAAGATAAGTGGGTCTCTGGGCCCCGTCTTTCGCCCGTTTACTTCTTTCCCAAAGGGAAATTTGGCTTTTACAAGGGTGCCTCTAGCATCGCATTTGGGGCCCGGGCTCATGCAAAGGGAGACGACCAACACCAGCGACAATCAAGAGCTTCACCTAAAAACCCCCCCCCAGCAGAAGAACAGAAAGGGAGATCCTCAGCGCAAGAATTTACATTTTCGGGAAGGGGGAAAAGTACCCCCAAAGAAAAATTCCTCTTCCTTTTTGTGATTTGAGCTGAAGGAAGGTGTTCTCTACCGTTTTAAGCACTTCCCCGATGGGGTTTCTTACCAAAATAGTGGTTCCCGTACTCTCCGAAAATCGGCATTTAAAAAATCGCACCTGGGGCCCCCATTTGCTCCCCCCCAGGGACCCCCCCAACTTTTTAAAATGCAAGGTTTAAAGTTCTACGGCCAAACATGCGAAAAATTTTAAGGGCATTTAGTCGAGGTTTTGAGATTTTCCAACAATCTAGAGGGTGACAGGGAGAAATTCCTATGGTGACAACCTTTGGCTAGATTTCCCTTTGGAAAAGAGTTTTCGATGGACATTAGGGGCTTTGGGCCTAGCATTTCCCGTCCGCTGGGGATTATCCATCATAGACCCCCGCATTCCCCGGATTTGGGAGATCATAAAGCTAAGGAAAATTACTGCTTTCCCCTGTCCACCGGCCTTTTTTGGACCATTGGGTAAAAAAAAACCCCTTTGGCCCTCCTAGGTTATCCAGAACCGACAAAGGAGTCCAGTTTGAAGGAAAATGTTCCAGGAACCACTAAATTAATAAAACGCCCCGAACCCCCTTTCACCATTCGCTACCATCCCAAGCAAAAAGGGAAAGATTTAGCGTACAAATCGGGGGTGAAGTCTGCTCTTTCCACATTAGGAATGATCGCCCCCGAACCCGGCACCAATTTGTTTTCCGAGTTACGGGTTTCAGGGTAATTTGGCTATTTACCGGGGCAATGGAAGCAACCCCCGTATATGCTAACAGGGCCCCTGCTAACTTTCCCGATTGGGCTCACCAATGGGAAACCGTGTTTTATGAAAACATAAATTTGCAAGCACGTTTTCAAGAGGCCCCTCAAGCAGCTGTGAAACCCCAAAGGGAAAACGTCAAGTCCCATGGAAAGCAGTTTCGGACAAAGGAAAAAAAGGTGGAAATTTCCCGCCGATGAAGGTAAATTTGGGGTGGGACTTTTAGCACAGGGACAAGATGGGCGGGCTACCTCCTCTAATTTAAAAAAAGATATGATAATTTTTAAATAAACGTTATTTTGGGGATTTTTATTGGTTTTTTCTATTTTTATTGTTGGTTTTTATTAGTATAGTTTCCCAAAATTTTATATTTAAAAGCAATAATTTTCAATAATAATGAAAATAATGCAATAAAGATGGGAAAAAAATTTCAAAAAAGATTAAATAATTGCAATTTAAAGATGAAATGATGAAATGGTGATGGGTAATGATATATTGATGATAACTTGATAATAATGAAAGATAATAAAAAGGGAAATTTTCTCCAAAATATAATAAAAAAGGTAAAAGAAAAAAAATTCCCAAAAGTCGAAAAAACGGCCCCAAAAACTAGCGAAAAAAAAGCCCCTTTAGAGAGTATACCCAAAATGACGTTTTTCGAATTTTTCCCGATGATTTGGCAATTATTAGGGAATAATGATAATTAAAATTCCAAAATCGTATTAATCATAAAAATAAATTTGGGGGATAAAAAGTTTTTAGGAAAATAAAGGGAAAAATTTTATAAAATTTGATATTAATTTAAATTAAACCAATAAAAAAATCAAATTTTAAATTTTATTATTAAAATTACTATTAAATTTTTATTATTATTTATTATTATTATTATTTTATTTTTTATTATTTTTATTATTTTATTTTATTTTTTTTTATTATTATTATTATTGATTATTTTTTATTTTTTATTATTATCATTATTATTTTCCTTATTATTATTATTTAATTTTTATTATTATTATTATTATTTTAATACGTTTTTTTACTTTTTATTTATTTTTAAAACCTTTTTTTTTATTTATTATCATTTTTATAAGTATAATTTTCAAAAAAAAATTATTAAACAGTAATAATTTCTTAAAAACGAAAAATTAATTAAAAAAAGGGTATAAATAATTATTATAAAATCGTTTTTATTGGGTTTATTATTTTTTATTTCTATTATTATTGTTTTTGTTATTAGTATAGTTTCCCAAAATTAATTATAACTGCAATAATCAATAAAAATGATAATTTAAATTTCAATAATGTGTAATAATTGAAAAAATTATGATTTAAAAATTGCAAAAATGATGATAAAAAATTTTAGATAAAACAATAAAATGATGATAATAACAGGAAATTGTCTCCTATATAATAAAAAAAATTAAAAGAAAATAATTTTCCCAAAAATTCCCCCCCAAAAAAGGGGAAAAACAAACGAAATTTTAGCCCTTTTAGAGAACTCAAAAATTAAGTTTTTTTTGATTTTTTCTGATGATTTTGGGAATTATTTTTGGGGATAATGATAAAATTTCCAAAATTTATTAATCATAAAAATAAAGAGGGTTTAAAAATGAAATTTAAAAAGAATTTTTTATAAATTTGGGATTATTAAAATTATCAATATTTTAAATTTTATTTATTATTTCTATTTTTATTATTTTTTTTTTTAAAATTTTTTTTTTATTTTTATTTTTATTTTTATTTAAAATTTTTCTTTTATTATTATGTTATTATTATTATTTTATTATTTTTATATGATTATTATTTCCTTTTTATTATCAATTTTATTATTTTTATTATTATTCGTTATTAAAATTTAATTTTTATTATTATCATTATTTTAAATTTTTTTTTGTAGTAAAAATTGCAAAAATAAATTTTTAAACAGTAATAAAAAAAGTAAAAAACGATATTAATTAAAATAATGATATAGATTTAAATTTTAATAAAACGTTAATTTTTGTTATTAATTTTTATTTCTATTATTTTTGTGTTTTATTTTAGTTTTTTTTGCAAAATTTTTATTTTAACGGAAAAATTCAAAAATAATGATAATAATTGCAAAAAAGATGAAATTTAAAATTTCCCTAAAGATGATAATAATTGGGAAAAAATGATGATAATGATGAAAGATAAAGATAAAAATTGATGAAATCATGATAATAAAAGATGAAAAAATAAAAGGGAAATTTTCTCCCTATATAATAAAAAAAAAGGTTTAAAAAAAAATAATTCCCAAAAATCGAAAAAAAAGGGGAAAAACTAGCGAAATAAGGCCCTTTTTAGAGAAAAATCCAAAAAAGACGTTTTTTTTCGATTTCTTTGTGATTTTGGCAATTATTAGGTAATAAAGATAATAATTCCCAAAAACGTATTTAAACATGAAAATAATGAGGATAAAAAATGAGAAAAAAAAGAATTTGATAACATTTGATGATTATTAATATTATCAATATTAAATTTTTATTTTTTATTATTACTTTTTTAAATTTTTATTTATTATTATTATTTTGTTTTATTATTATTTATATTTTATATTTTTATTTTTATATTTTATTTTTGTTATTATTAATTTTTTTTATTATTTTTATTATTATTTTATTATTATTATTATCATTTATTACATTAATTTTTTTATTATTAAATATTGTTATTAATATTATTTTTTGTTATTATTTCATTATTATTTCTACTAGGGTATTTAAATTTCAAAAAAAAATTATTAAACAGTAAAATTACTGTAATAACGATATTTAAATTAAAAAAAGTTGATAATTTTTAAAAATATTATTTGTTATATTTTTGTTATTTCTTTTTATTATTTTGTGGGTTAATTTGTATAGTTGGGAAAATTTTATATTATAACTGCAAAAATTGGGAAATAAAAGTAATTTAAATTTCAATAATGATTATAATAAATTTCCCAAAAATGATGATAATAATTGCAAATAATGATGATAATGATGATGATAAGATAAATATTTATGATAATTTATGATTTAAAAATGATGATTAATAACAGGGGAAATTTTTCCCATTAATTAAAAAAAAAAAGGGAAAAAAAAATAAATCCCAAAAAATCGAAAAAGCGGCAAAATCTAGGAAATATAAACCCTTTTTTGAGAAAACTCCCAAAAAGACGTTTTTTTTTTAATTTCTCTGATGATTTTTGGGAATTTTTAGGGTAATAAGTAATAATTTTTCCCCAAAATGTATTAACATAAAAATAATGAGGGTTTTAAAATAGAATAAAGAGTTTTTAAATTTTGATAACAAATTGGGAAAAATTTTAAAAAATTACCAAAATTTTTTTCAATAAAAGGTGTATTGGAAGGGGAAAATTTTATTAAAAAATTTAAAATTTATTATTTTTATTTTTTTATATTTATTATTATTTTACTTTTTTATTATTAAAATTTTTATTATCAATTTTTAATTTTTTATATTATTATTGTTATATTATTTTATTGTATTATTAAATTTTTATTATTATTTTTTTATTTATTATTATTATTATTAATTTTATTTATTTATTATTAAATATATTATCAAATTTTATTTATTATTATTATTTTAATCGTTAAATTTAAAATTATTATTTTTATTTTTCATTATTTTCATTTTTAATTTGTATAATTGCAAAAATAATTATTAAAAAGTAATAATTACTGTTAAAAAACGATTTTTAATTAAATAAGATATAGATAATTATTATAAATCGTTTTTTTTTCCCTTTTAATTATTATTGTTTTTTTTATATTTTTTTTTTGTTATTAGTATAGTTCCCAAAATTTTATATTATAACTGCAATAATTGCAAAATAATAATAATTAATATATTTCAAAATTTTTAAGATGATAATAATTGAATAATGATAAAAATAATTTAAATCATGATAATAAAGAGTATTTAAAAGGAATTGTTCCCCTATATAATAAAAAAAAAAAAAGGGAAAAAAAAAAATTCCCAAAAAAACGAAAAAAAAAAAAAGGGGAAAAGCGAAAATTTTAGCCCTTTGAGAATATACTCCAAAAGGGGCTTTTTTTGAATTCTTTGGTGATTTGGCAATTATTAAAAATAATTTAAAGTAAAATTCCAAAAAATTTTTTAATCATAAAAAAATTTAAAGAGGGAAAAAAGGGGAATAAAGAGAATTTTGATAACATTTTAATTTTTAATATATTATTTCATTATTTTTATTTTATTATTTTTATTTTTATTATTATTTTTTATTATTTTTTTTATTATTTTTATATTTTTAATTATTATTAAATTTTTGCCCAAAAATTTTATTATTTTTAATTAATTAAAAAAATTTTTAATTTTTAATTTTAAATTTTTATAATTTTTAATTTTATTATTAAAAATTTATTAAATTATTATTGTTATTATTTTAAATTTTTTAAATTTTACTGTAGTAAATTGAAAAATAAAATTTTTATAACAGAAAAAATTTCGAAAAAACGATTTTTAATTTAAAATAATGAAAAAATTTTAAAAAATTTTTATTGTTATTATTATGGGTTTTTTCTATATTATTGGGTTTTGGGTTTTTAGTATTTTTTCCAAAAAAAATTTTATTTTAAATTCCCAATAATTGCAAAAATAAAAAAAATGCCCAAAAATGATTATAAAAAATTTCAATAATAGATAATAAAATTTAATAAAGATGATAAAAAGTGATGAAAAAATAATGATGTTTAATCATGATAATAAAGATATAAAAACGGGGAAATTTTTCCTAAATAATAAAAAAGGAAAAGAAAAAATTCCCCAAAATCGAAAAAAAGCGGCAAAAACTACCCAAATATAGCCTTTTAGAGTTTTACTTTCCAAAAGGGCGTTTTTCAAATTTTTTTGGTGATTTTTTAATTTTTAGGGTTTAAAAAAGTTTAAAAATTACCAAAATGGTTTTTAATAAAAAAAATAATGATGTTAAAAATGAATAAAAGACGTTTTTTTTTTTTAATTTCAAATTTTTAAAATTTAAAAATTAAAATTTAATTTTAAAATTAAAAAATTAAAAAATTTGTTTTTTATTATTTATTATTATTTATTTTATTATTTATTATTTATTAGTTGTTTTTTTTATTTTTTATTATTATTTTTAACTTTATTATTTATTTTTATTGAAAAAAATTTTATTTATTAAATTTTTTAAGAATTTTTAAAATAATTTAAAAAATAATTCAATTTTAATTTTTAAAAATTTTTAATTTTTAAACTATTTTATAATATTGTTTTTAATATTATTTTTTTTTATCATTATTATATTTTACTTTAGGGGATAATTTAAAAATAATTATTTTAAAAAAGTAAAAAATTACGTAATAACGATATTTAAATTTGGAAAAATGAAAATTTAAAAAATTTTTAAAACCCTTTTATTGTTATTATTATTGTTTTCATTATTTTTGTTGTTTTTTTTTTAGTTTATTCAAAAATAATTATAACCCCAAAAATTGAAAAAATAATGATAAAATTTCAATAAAGGGTGTAATTTAAATTTTTAAAAATGATGATAAAAATTTTATAATAAGATAATAATTTATGATTTAACATGAAATAAAGAGATAATAACAGGAAGTGTTCCAAATATAATAAAAAAAAGAAATTAAAAAAAAAAAATTCCCAAAAATCAAAAAAAAAGGGAAAAACAAACGAAATTTTAGCCTTTGAGAGTATACTCCAAAAAAAACGGGGTTTTTTTCGATTTCTTTGGTGATTTGGCAATTTTTAGGGTAATAATGAAAAATTACCAAAAATTTATAAAAACTAAAAATAATGAGGGTAAAAGTGAGAATAAAGAGAATTTTATAACATTTGAAATATTATAAAATTTTTTATATTAATTAATTATTATATTTTTATTAAATTTTTATTATTTTTAATTATTTTTATTATTAAAAAATTTTTTATTTTTAAGTTTTTAATTTTTAAATAAAATTTTTAATTAATTTTAATTATAATAATTTTTAAAATTATTTATTTTTAATTTTTTTATTAGTTTTTTATTATGTTATTATTATCATTATTTTATTTTTACTTAGTTAATTTTAAAAATAATTATTTTAACAGTAAAAAATTACGTAAAAAACGATAATTTAAAAAAATTTAAAAAAAAAATAATTATTATAAATCGGTTTTTTTGTTTTTTTTAAATTTTTATTTCCAAATTTTGTGGTTATTTGTTTTTTGCAAAAAAATATTATAAATGGAAAAAATTTCAATAATAATGATAAAATTGCAATAATGATGATAATAATTGCAATAATGATGATAATAATTGGAAAATAATGATGATAATGGGTGATGATAAGATAATAAATTATGTAAATGTAATAAAGATGATAATAACAGGGAATTGGGCAATATAAATAAAAAAAAAGGGAAAGAAAAAAATTCCCAAAATTGAAAAAAAACCGGAAAATCAAAACGAAATTTGCCTTTTTGGGGTAAACCCAAAAATTTTTTTTTTCAAATTTTTTGGGATTTTGGCAATTATAGGGAATAAAGAAAAAAATTACCAAAAGTATTTAAACATAAAAATAAGAGGGTAAAGGGGAGAAAAAGAGAAATTTTTTAAACATTTGAATTAAATTTTTAATATTATTATTTTATATTTTTTATTATTATTATTAATATTATTTAAATTTTTCTATTATAAAAAAATTATTATTTTAAATTTAATTTTTAATTTTTAAAATTTCATTAAATTTTAAGGGATTTTTAATTTTTAATTTTTAATTTTTAAATTTTTTTTATTTTTAATTTTTTATTTTTATTATATTTTATATTATTTTTTATTATTATTTTAAATGGTTTTAAAATTTTTAAAAAGAAAATAAATTTTTTTATAAGTTTAAAAAAAAATTTTAAAAGTAAAAAAAATTTCTGAAAAAGATAAATTTTTTAAAAATTAATATAAAAATTTATTATTTTATTAAAATTGGGTTTTTTCTATTATTTTTGTTTTTTTTATTAGTATTTTTGCAAAAAAAATATAATATAAACCCCCAATAATTTTCAAAATAATGATAAAAATTGCAATAAAAGATTATAAAAAATTTTCAAAAAGATTATAATATTTAATAAAGATGTAATGATGAGATAAGATAATAAAGATGATAATCAAAGAAATAAGATGATAATAAAAAAGGAATTTTCCATATATAATAAAAAAAAAAAAGAAAAAATTCCCCCCAAACCCAAAAAAAAGGGGAAAATCTAAACCCAAATATGCCTTTTTAGAGTATCCAAAAAAGACTTTTTTCGATTTTTTGGTGATTTTTTCAATTATTTGGGTAATAATGTAATAATTACCAAAAAAGTATTTTAACCCCTAACAATAATGATTTTATAAACTAAAAAGAGAATTTTTTGATTTGGAATTTTAAGTTGGGGAAAAATTAAAAAATTACCAAAATTTTAATTTAAAAAATTTAAAATAAAAAAAATTTTAAATTTTATTGTTTATTATTATTATTTATTATTATTATTTTTATTATTACTTTTTATTATTATTATTATTTATTATTATTATTATTATTATTATTTTAATTATTTTTAAAAAATTAAATAAAAAATTTATTATAATTTTAATTTTTAATTTTTTAAAATTTTTTAATTTTTTAATTTTTAATTTTTAATTTTTATTATTTTAATTTTTTAATTTTTTAAAAATTATCTTATTTTTAATTATTTTATTATTTTTATTTTATTTTTAAATTATTAAATTTTTTACTTAGTATATTTTTTTTAAAATTAAATTTTATTTGCAGAATAATTCTTAATAACGATATTTAAAAAAATTTAAAGTATAAAAAAATTATTTTAAAAACGGTTTTTTTTTAAATTTTTGTTATTTCTATTATTTTTGTTGGTTTTTAGTATTTTTCCCAAAAAAATTTTATTTTAACCAAAATTGGCAAAAAAAAAATTAAAAAAATAATTGCAATAAAGATGATAAATAATTGTTATAATGATGAAATAATTGATAAAGATAAAAAATAAAGAGGGTAATCATGATAAAAAGATGATAATAACAGGAAATTTTCCCATTAAAAAAAAAAAAAAAGGTAAAAGAAAAAATTCCCAAAAATCCCGGAAAAAAAAAAGGGTAAATCAAGGAAAAAAATACCTTTTGAGAGATACCCAAAAATGACTTTTTCGATTTCTTTGGTGATTTTGGCAATTATTAGGGTAAAATGAAAAAATTTTCCAAAATTTATTAAAACATAAAAATAATGAGGGTTTAAAAATGAGGGAAAAAGAGAATTTTGATAAATTTTAATTTTTATTATTTTTAAAATTTTATTTATATTATTATTTTATTATTATTACTTTTTTAATATTTTTATTATTTTTTATTGATTTTTATTATGTTATTTTTATTATTTTTTTAAATTTTTAGTATTTTTTTAAAAAATTATTATAATTAATTTTTACAATTTTTAAAATTAAATATTAATTTTTTTAATTTTAAAAATTAATTATTTATTTTTTTTTGTTATTAATTTTTTTTTTGTTTTTTATTATTTATTATTATTTTTTTACTGGGAGTATAATTCAAAAATAAATTATAACAGTAAAAAATAATTTAAAAAAAAGATATTAAAATTTAAAAAAATGTATAAATAAAAAATTATAAAAATTTTTATTTTTATTTTTTAAAAGTTTTTCAAATTTTTTGTTTTTGGGGGATTAGTTATTGCAAAATTTTTAATTTTAAAAAAAAATTGGAAATAATAAAAGATAAAATTTCAATAATGTTATAATTAATTTCAATAATGATTTATAAAATGGAAATAATTGATGATAAAGATGATGATAAAGATAAAAATGATGATAATTTATATAATAAAGATGATAATAACAGGGAATTTTAATAAAAAAAAAAGGTTTAAAAAAAATTCCCAAAAATCCCCCCAAAAAGGGCAAAATCTAGGAAATATTTTGCCTTTTGAGAGAAACTCCAAAAAAAAGTTTTTTTCAAATTTTTGGTGATTTCGGGGAATATTAGGGAATAATGAAATAATTTCCCAAAAAGTATTAATCAAAAAAAATAATGATTTAATAAAAAAAGAGAAATTTAAAAAAAATTTTGATTAAACCAAAAAATTTGGGAAAAAAAATTTTAAATTTCTATTATTCAATTTTTTAAAATTATTATTATTATTATTTTTATTACTATTATTTTTTTATTAATTATTTTAATTTTTAGATTATTCAAAAAATTATTATTTTTAAATTGTTTTTAATTTTTAATTTTTTAAAATAATTTTTAATTTTAAAAAGTATAAGTTTTTTAAATTTTTAAAATAATTCTTTTTATTTTAATTTTTTTATTATTTTTTATTAAAATTGTATTTATTTTTAATTATTTTTTTTATTTTTACTTAGTATAATTGAAAAAAAAAATTTTAAACAGTAATAAAAATTTTTTTTAAAAACGATAAATTAAAATAATGATAAAATAATTTTTATAAAAAGGGTTTTTATTGTTATTATTTTTGTTATTCCCATTATTTTGTTGTTGGGTTTTAGTATATTCCCAAAAAAAAATATTTTAACCCCCAATAATTGCAATAATAAGGTTTTAAAAAAATTGGGAATAATGATGAAAAAATTAAAAAATTTTTAAAAATGATGGAATTTTAAAAATGGTAAAAATGATGATAAATAAAATTTATTTATTTAAACATGATAAATTTATGATAAAAAAAAGGGAAATTTTTCCCTATATAAAAAAAAAAAGGTAAAGAAAAAAATTTTCCCAAAAATCGAAAAAGCGGCAAAATCTATTGAAATATAGCCCTTTGATATTATACTCCAAAATGACGTTTTTTCGATTTCTTTGGTGATTTTGGCAATTATTAGGGTAATAATGATAATAATTACCAGAATTGTATTAATCATAACAATAATGATGATAAAAGTGAGAATAAAGAGAATTTTGATAACATTTGAATATTATTAATATTATTATTATTATTATTATTATCATTATTATTATTATTATCATTATTATTGTTATTATTATCATCATTATTATTTTACTGGTAGTATATTGCAAAAATAATTATTATAATGTAATAATTACAGTTATAACGATACTATTAAGATAATGATATAAATAATTGAGTGGTATAAAAGCGTTTATATTGTTTTTTTATTGTTATTGCTATCATTATTGTTGTGGTTATTAGTAATTAGTGCAAAAATATATACTATAACTCCAATAATTGCAATAATAATGATTAACAATTGCCATAATGATGATAATATTGCCATAATGATGATAATAATTGCAATAATGATGATAATGATGATGATAATGTGCTAATGATGATAATGATGATGTAACAACACGATAATAAGGATGATATCTCCTGATAATGTGATGAATAGACAGAAATTGTGTTCTATATATATATAAAAAAGGCATAAGAAAAATATTACCAAAGTCGAAAAAGTGGCAAAATCTAGCAAAATATATCCGTGTCAGATATACTCCAAATGCGCTTTCAGATTTCTTTTGGTGATTTCGGCAGTTATTAGGGGTAATTTTTGCTAATAATTACCAGAATTGTATTAATCATAACAATAATGATGATAACAGTGAGATAAAGAGAATTTTGATAACTTTGAATATATTATATATTATTATTATTATTATTATTATTATTATTAGATTATTATTGTTATTATTACTATTATCTTCATTATTAGTATTATTGCCAAAAACTCTATTATAACTGTATAATACAAGAATATAATACGTATAGTATATAATAATAATGTTACATGCCCACAGGCAAAAGCGGCAAATCAAAATGACGTTTTTTCGGATTTCTTTGGTGATTTCGGCAATTATTAGGGTAATACTGATAATACTTAACCAGAATTGATTAATCATAAGCAATAATGAGATAAGTGGAATAAAAGAGAATTTTTGATTACATTTGAATATTATTAAGTATTATTATTATTATTATTATTATGATTATTATTATTATTTATTACTCGTTATCTTAATTATTAAGTTATTTATTGCCAAAAAATCTATTATACTGTAATAATACAATAAAATAATAAGTATACTAATAATTATAGTATAAAATATAATGCTCAGTGGTTTAGAATATTGTATTAAGTATTATTATGTTATTATTATCATTATTATTATTTGTACTTGGTATATAATTGCAAAATGAATTATTATAACAGTAATAATTACAGTAATAACGATAGTAATTAAGATATGATAGTAAATTAATTATTATAATCGTTATATTGTTATTATCGTTTTATTATTCTTTCCCGGTCCCTCCTCCACCGAACCATGGCCAGCTCTCTCTCCCAGAAAACTTTCCAGTCTGACCGCCAGCAGTCCTTGTCCCGCTTCTCCCTCCGTCGACGCCTGTTACCCAACTTATCTTCCCTGTCCTTGACCCCCCACCAGCTTCACTCCTTGGGTTTTCCGGTCTTTCTTTGCTCTCCAACCTCAGCCCTTAACCTCCATCACATTATTTTTTTCCTCCTTTTGACCGTTTCATCTCTTCTCACAGGAAACTCTTTGCCTGATCTCTCTCTCCTTCGTGGTGCTTTCATCCCGGCATCGATCCTCCTCCATCCTAACCTTTCCATTCCTAGGCGTTACCGGTGAGGCCCCTTCAAAGCCTGCGCAGGGAGGACTCACCATTCTGCTCTCTGACAATGCACTCGTGGTGGTCCTCGCCGTGCCTCTTACCTGCATAAGGCCCGGACCTTTGGATGAGCCCTCCCTTCCACTTATGGCTCCCCTTGACTATGACCCCCCGTGAATGCTTGCTGCTACCTTCCACCGGTCCGCCTGAAAGAGATAGCAGCCTTTTTTCCCGGATGCGAATCTATACCCGAGGTTCAGTGTTCAACAACCCTCGAATCCCTCATTTCTATGGGCGTTCCTAAACCACAGAAGCCGGCCGTGCCTCTGCGCCCCATCATCTCCTCCCGGGGATCTTGACGCACCCTGTTTGCTGCCTGGCTGGCAAAGTGTCTCACTCCCCTTCTTGGCACCTTCTCCTCCTGCTCACCTGCGCCACTCTCATGATTCATCTCCGCTCCCGCGTTCGCGGAGCTTCACCGGTGACCCAATGAGCTTGGACGTTGATCCCTGTTCACCAAGGTCCCGCTTGATTGATGTCCTGGCTTCCTCCAGAGGAGACTCCCGCAGAGGATCCTCGTCTCCTCTGCCCACCCGACGCCTTCCTCCCAGCTGATTCGTCTGTGGGTGGTTTTGGGTGATTCTAATTCCTTTGCTTTTCGAAGGTCGTTTTTTACTCTCAGAACGTTCGGTGTTGCCATGGTCTCTCCCTTCTCTCCAGTCCTGGCAAACCTGTTCATGGAATTCTTCGAGTCTTGAGCGTCCTCCCTGTCCATCTCCATTCGGCCGTCGATCTGGCTGAGGTATGTTCGACGACGTCTTGCTCTCTGGTCTCATGACCCTGCTCTGTTCCGGTTTCCTGATGCAAAGCTGAAACTCTCTCTCCTCCTTCCATCGTTTCAAGTGGATGGGAGGTTGACAAACAGGCTCCCTTTCTTGGACAACATAACCTTAGTCCCATCGCTCTGCTGACCACTTCTCCGTCTCCGAATACCGGAAACCCATGCCATAGCGGTATTGACATACAACTTCTTCTCATACCACCTCTCCATGTTAAGAGAGTGTTGCCACCTCGCCTGTTCCTTCGCATCTGTGACCCCCAGTACCTGGCTGGAGAAGGATCGTCTTCCTTACGTCGCTCTTTCTCCAAACTGGACAGACCCTGGCCATGTTCTCAATGCCGCTTATCCCGGGCGCGGCGTAACTTCTATCACGACTCTCCTCCTAAATTGACTCCTCTTTGCCCGTCCTCAGCCTGCCCTACACTGAGGAAATTGGTACCTCTCGTCCGTCGCCCCTCTTCACCCTCTCACTGCAGGCTGATCTTTTCGCCAGGTGAACACTCTCCGTCCGCCAACCCTGGTCCATACTAGCCCTCCTTACCTCCGCGAGAGGTGGGCACCTTGCTGTTCCTTGTGCCTCCTGTGACAAGCATTACTTTGGCGAAACAGGCGCCAGTCTTACCAAGCGTCTGTCTCCACATAAGTACGCTATATCCAGTGGACACACAAATAACGCCCTTCTTTTGCCATCAGTGGTACACTGGCCATCAGATGGACTGTCGCAGCGCGGATTGTGTTTCCTTCCGCGATGTCTACTCCACAGCAGACTGGTGAGTCTTCCTTTATAAACTGCCTGCTATTTCAAACCTTGAACAGCGGCTTTTTTCCTCCTGCTGACAGCCCTTCTTGCTTCCATATCCTCCGCCTTCTACCGTATGCCGGCCACCCGGCGCATAGTCCGCCGCATCTCTCCTCCGACCTGAGTTCCCTTCCTCTGCTTCCGTTCGTCTCTCCTCCCCGCCCCGTGTTCCGGCGTTGCCTCTCCTCTCTCTCTTTTATACCCCTCCTCTCCCTTTCCTCTTCAGACCTGAATATGGATCTAGGTGGATTCGAACCTGTAGTCCCTCATTTTCAATAAATCTAGTTTTTGTATTTTGGGTTTTTTTTTCTTCCATTGTATTCGAGCACGGCAGAGTGGTTTTGCTATTCATAAGTATAGGTATAATACTAATAATGGTAGTGTTATAATATTTTATTAGTATTAATATTGTTTATTATTATTCATATTTATTATTTGTACTGGTGTGGTATAATGCAAAATAATTCATTTATAACAGTAATAATTCCGTAATCACGCTACTAAGTACGATAATGATATAAATAATTATTATAAATCGTTTATTATTGTTATTATTATTGTTATTACTTATCATTAATTGTTGTGTTATTAGTATTATTGCCAATATTACTATACTTCCATAATTGCAATAATAATGAATAACAATTGCAATAATGATGATATCCTTGCATATGATGATAATGAATTATGATAATGATGATAATAATGATGATAACGATAATATGATGATAATCATGATAATGATTGGATGATAATAACAGAATTGTGTCCATATATATATAAAAAGGTTAGAGAAAAACATTCCCAAAAGTCGAAAAAGCGGCAAAATCTAGAGAAATATAGCCTTTTGAGAGAATACGCAATGACGTTTTTTTTTTTCGATTTCTTTGGTGATTTCGGCAATTATTATGGTATATGATAATAATTACCAGAATGTGTATAATCATAACACTTAATGAGGATAAACGTGAGAATAAAGAGAATGTTGATAACTTTTGAAATATTATATTCTTTTATTATTATTATCTTATTATTATTTATTATTGTTATTATACTATTATTTTTAATTTTTTAAACTATTATCTTAATTATTTAGTATTTTGCCAAAAAATCTATATAACTGTACTAATAACAATAATAATATAAGTATAAGTTAATAAATAATAATGCTAGTGGTTATAATATTGTTATTATTATATTATTGTTATTATTATCATTATGATTATTTGTACTGGTATTATAATTGGCAAATATTTTTATAACTGTAATAATTACAGTACTACGATACTAAATTAAGATAATGATATAAATATTATTTAAAATCGTTATTATTGTTATTATTATTGTTATTACATCATTATTGTTGTGGTTATTAGTATTATTGCAAAATATATACTATAACCTCCAATAATTGCAATAATAATGATAACAATGCAATAATTATGATAATACTTGCAATAAGGAATGATATGATGATGATATGGATTATATGATGATAATAATTGTATAATTATGTCATGTGATGATAATGATGAATAATATGATGATAACGATAATAATGATGATAAACTGAATAATGATGATGATAATAACAGGAATTGTGTCCCCCATATATAATATAAAAAGGTATAAGAAAACAAATCCCCAAAGTCGAAAAAAGGCAAAAATCTAGAGCGATATATAGCCTTTTTGAGAGGATACTCCAAATGACGTTTTTTTCTATTTCTCTTTTGGTGTTTCGCAATATTAGGGTAATAATGATAATAATTACCAGAATTGTATTAATCATAACATAATGATGATAGAAGTGAGAATAAAGAGAATTTTGATAACATTTCAATAATTAATATTATTTATTTATTATTATTATTATATCATTTTATTTTATCATTATTATTACTATTATCTAATTATTAGTATTATTGCCAAAAATTGATTAAACTGTAATACTAACAGCATAATAATAAGTATAATAATAATCATAATCATTGCTAGTTGTTATATTATTGTCTTACTAGTATTATTATTGTTTTTATTTTCATTATTATTATTTGTACTGTATTAGAATTGCAAAATAATTATTATAACAGTATCAATTACAGTAATAACGATATAATTTAAGATAATGATATGATAGATTATTATAAATCGTTATTATTGTTATTATTATTGTTATTATACTATCATTCTTGTTGTGGTTATTATATTTGCAAAATATAGACTGATAACTCCAATAATTGCAATTAATGATAACAATTGTAATAATGATATAAAATTGCAATATGATGATAATGATGATGATATGATGATGATATGATCATGATGTGATAACGATAATGTGATATAAACAGTGAATAATGATGATGATAATAACAGGAAGTGTGACATATATAATATAAAAAAGGTATAAGAGAAACAATCCCAAAGAAGTCGAACAAGCGGCAAAATCTAGCGATATATAAGCCTTTTGAGAGTAATATACTCCAAATGACGTTTTTTTCGATTTTCTTTGGTGATTTCTGCAAGTATTAGGGTAATATGATAATAATTCCCAGAATTGTTTAATCATACATAATGATGATAAAAGCGAGAATAAAGACAATTTGATAACATTTCAATATATTAATATTATTAATATTATTATTATTATTATTGATTATTATTATTATTATTATTATTATTATACTATTATCTTAATTACTAGTATATTGCCAAAAATCTATTATACTGTATAATAACAATAATAATAATAAGTATAAGTATAAGAATAATAATGCTTAGTGATTATAATGTTTTATAGTATTATTTTGTTATATTATCATTATTAAGTATTTGGTCTGTAGTATATTGCAAAAATAATTATCCATACAGTAATAATTACAGTAATAACGATACTAATTATGATAATGATAAAATAACTATTATAAAATCGTTATTATTGTTATTTATTGTTATTATACTATCCTTATTCGTATGGTGGTTTATTAGTAATTATTGCAAAATAATACTCTATAACTCTACTCCAATAATTGCAATAATAATGGATACATTGCATAATGATGATATAATTGCAATAAGATGATAATGATGATGATCTGATGATAATAATTGCAATATAGGATGATCATGATGATGATAATGATGATATGATGATATGAACGATAATAATTATGATACTCATGATAATGATGATGATAATACAGAATGGTGGGTCCAATATATAATTAAACAAGGTATAAGGATATACATTCCCAAGTCCTAAGAAGCGGCAAAATCTGTGAACTATAGCCTTTTGAGACTATACTCCAAAATGACGTTTTTTTGTTTCGATTTCTTTGGTGATCTTCGCATTATTAGGTATAAATGATAATAATTACGCAGATTGTTTATTCATAGACATAATGTGATAAAAAGTGGATAATAAGAGAATTTTGATAACATTGAATATTTTAATATTATTATTATTAATTATTATATTATTATTATCAGTATTATTATTATTATATTATTATTACTATTATCTTAATTATGTATTATTTGCCAAAAAAATTATTATAACTGTAATAATACAACAATAATAATAAGTATAATAATCAATAATAATAATGCTAGTGGTTATAATAGTGTTATTAGTATTATTATTGTTATTATTACATTATTATTATTTGTACTGGTATTAAATTGAAAAAAATATATACTTCCCATAATTGCAATAAAATGATAAAAATTTGCAAAAATGAGGATAATAATTGCAAAAATGATGATAATGCTCAGGGCGTCCTGACCACCCGGTCACCCTCTCCCATCCCGTTGGGCCTGCGGATGATAGACGTGGTAAAGAGCGACTTCACCTGAAGGTGATGACAAATTGGGAAAAGAAAGGGTTTGCGGAATTCAAGCCGTTATCCGATAACAAGGCCCGGGGGTGGCCATCCCGAGTAACGTGGGACCTTTACAAGACCCCGTGCAGATGACCGTTGGGATTCGAATCTTCGGCCCCCGTCTCGGTGGGGGTGACGATACCCGGGGACCCGGGGTCTGACGGGGACGAGTAATGGGCAACCACTCTTCCTTTTTCCGCTCGCCATTATCTTTTTTTTTTTTCAGAGCCCCCGGATTGCATGCTGTCCCTTGTAAATTCCCCTCTTCCTGTAACTAACCTTTTGGGCTTGGATCCAACACGCTTTGCACCCTTTTTCTTTTTCGGGGGCCTTGCCTTTACCTGCCGGGGAAACCGGGTTTTAGTCTTGACCCTAACCGTTACTAACCCGTCTTTCCCCTGCAAATCGCCATATTCAGTCGCCCTTTTCTCCTACTTCTTTCTAATATTTTTCTATTTTTCAGATCTCCCCAGAGGGACGGCAGCCGGGCCCACCCGGCACTTCGTTCTGGGGAGTGACCCTATGTCTGATAGTTCACACCCCCCCTTAAAGCCGGGGGTTACTTGTTTTCTCACCTCCTGGCAGGGCAACATTTTTCACCCTTGTCCTGGATTCGCAAAACCTTGTACAGATAAGAAGTTTTTTTTTTTTTTTTTTGACCAAGCTATGTTTTGTCTTTGGGGCTCGTCACGAGAGCCCTTTTGGGAACGCGGAACCCCCCGATCGACGTGCCCCGGGAGCTGGGGTGGGTCCCGCTCTTTCCCCTGACGGGGAAAGTAAGGGTCTTTGTACAGACCTGTAGGAAACTATCTTTTCTTTTGGGGTATTCTTGTAAAAAAGCACCCTTTTCTATCGTCCTCCCCAATCTTCTTCTCTACCTTTCCTATCCTATAGTATAGTCAAAACCAATTTTTGTTGACCTCACAGCCCTTTGGGGCCTTTCCAATTAACACTGTTATTGTTTTGGGATTTTTGTATTTTTTTTTTGTTACTGTGCCCAAAGGGAATTTGGGTTCCACCCGCTTCAGCGGCTTCCATTTTGTTTTTGTTCTTTATTTTCTATGTTCTTAATCTTAAGGTGTTCTTTAGTTTTACGGTCTAGCCTTAAGGTCATTGTTTTATACTATTTAATCGTCGAGGCTCGTCTACTAGCTTCTCAGGGCAACGACCGTCCAGAGCTGTTTCAGGACCGAACCCATGACTTGTCATCGCCTCCATGGAGGTCTCTTTTTGAGTAAGCTCTGATGATCCCTTTTACAGGTCGTACTGAGAAAGCTGTAATTGTACATATGGAGATGTTACCCTCCCTCGACGCCCACTGATTAATTTTAAGCCAGATCCTCCACTGGATCCTCTCGTTGCAGTAACATAAGGTTGTGTGTCACTCATCCACTTGGTAAGCAGTGTGAGTTAGAACACACCCGGGCCCAAAGAATAAAACCAGTATGTCTAATACCTCTTGTGTCCGCAGGGACGACGCTTCGAGGGCTTCCAGGGTTCCGCCCCTTCGGTCTGAGGCGATCCGTTCGCCAGCTCTCTTTTACACAGGTGCTGGTGCCAAGTTGACAACGACAACAAGCTGATCTTCCGTACTGGCGTGAGGGCGTATCCTCCTGATGCCCCCACCTTCCGATGTTCCGTACTGGCGTGCGGGCGCATCCCCTGATGCCCCCGCCTCCCGATGTCCGTACTGCGTGGGGCGCATCCCTGATCCCCCCCCTTTCCCGAGTTTCCGCACTGGCGTGCGGGCGCATCCTCCTGATGCACCCGCTTCCTGACGTTCTACACTGGTGTGCGGGTGTACCCTTCTTTCATACAACATTCACACCCCATACACAACAAACACGGTTCCCGAACCTACTAATCGGGTGGTGGCAGCGTGCCGTAGGCCTGCAATCTTACATCTGTTCAATGCAGACGAATCTTTTCCCAAATTAAAATCTATATTCGCGGTGAGCCGAACTCAACCCAGGACACATTGAAGTCTACTGGGTCTACGCCCCGCTACATGATGATGATAATAACAGGAATTGTGTCCATATATAATATAAAAAAAGGTATAAGAAAAACATACCCAAAAAGTCGAAAAAAAAGCGCAAAAATTCTAGCGAAATATAGCCTTTGAGAGTATACTCCAAAATGACGTTTTTTTCGATTCTTTTGATGATTTCGGTATTATTAGGGTAATAATGATAATAATTAACAGAATTGTATTAATCATCTACAATTCTGATGATAAAAGTGAGAATAAAGAGAATTTTGATACATTTAATATTATTATATTATTTTTTTATTATTATTATATAGTATTATTATTACTATTATCTTAATTAATTCGAATATTGCACCAAAAAAAAAATTAAAAAAAAAAAAAGATCTATTATAACGTAATTAATTAAAAAGAAAAAATAATAATTAGTATTATGTATAATAATATAATTGCTAGTGTTATAATATTGTTACTATTATTATTATTGCTATTATTATCATTATTATTATTTGTACTGGTAGTAATTAATAGCAAAAAATAATTATTTAACAGTAATAATTACAGTAATAACGATACTAATTAAGATAATGATATAAATAATATTATAAAATCGTTATTATTGTTATTATTATGGTTATACTATCATATTGTTGTGGTTTTATAGTGTTTATTGCAAAAAATACTACCTATAACTTCAAATAATTGCAATAATAAGGGATAACAATTGCAATACTGATGATAATAAATTGCCAATAATGATTATTAATAATGATTGATAATGATGATGATAACGAAATAATGATGATATCATGATAATGATGAGATAATAACAGGAATTGGTGTCCAATTATAATATAAAAAAAGGTATAAGAAAAAAAATTCCCAAAAGTCGAAAAAGCGGCAAAATCTAGCGAAATATATAGCCTTTTGAGAGTATACTCCAAAAATGACGGTTTTCGATTTCTTGGTGTTTTCGGCAATTATTAGGGTAATAAATGATAAATCAATTTACCAGAATTGATATTCATAAACAATAATGATGATAAAAGTGGGAATAAAGAGAATTTCGATAACATTTATTATTATTTATATAATTATTATTATTATTATATTATTATTATTATTATTTACTATTATCTTAATCATTAGTATATTGCCAAAAAATCGCTTATAAACTTAATAATAAACAATCATATAATAAGTATGCGTATAATAATAATAAATGCTAGCGGTTATAATATGTTATTAGTATTATTATTGTTATTTAAATCATTATTATTATTGTACGGTAGTATAATTGCAAAAAAATAATTATTTAGAAAACAGTAATAATTTATAGTAATAACGATACTAATTAAGATAATGATATAAAGTATTATTATAAAAGCGTTATTATTATATTATTATTAATTGTTATTACTATGCATATTGTTGTGGTTATTAGTATTATTGCAAAAAAATATATACTATAACTCCAATAATGCCAATAACCAATAATAAACATATTGCAATAATGATGAAATAATTGCAAATAATGATGATAATGTGATGATAATGATGACAATGATGATGATAACGATAATAATGATGATAATAATGATAATGATGATGATAATAACAGAATTGTGTCCAAATTATATAAAAGGTATAAGAAAAAACAATTCCAAAAAAGTCGAAAAAAGCGGGCAAAAATCTAGCGAATATAGCCTTTGAGAGTTACTCAAAAATGGACGTTCTTTCGATTTCTTTGGTTGATTTCGGCAATTATTAGGGTAATAAATGATAATAATTACCAGGAATTTGTATTATTCCATAACAATAATGATGATAAAAGTGGAATAAAAGAGAAATTGCGATAACATTGTATTATTAATGATTATTATTATTATTAGTATTATCTATTATTATTATTATACTATTATCTTAAATTATTAGTATTATGCCAAAACAAATCTATTATTTATAACTGTAATAATAACATAATAATAATAAGTATGAGTATAATAATTAATAATGCTAGCGGTTATAATATTGTTGATTAGTTATTATTATTGTTATTATAATCTTATTATTATTTTGTACTGGTAGTATAATTGCAAAAAATAATTATTATAACAGTAATTAATTATAGTAATAACGATACTAATAAGATAATGATATAAATAATTATATAAAAGCGTTATTATTATATGATTATTATTTGTTATTACTATAATTAATTGTTGTGTTATTAGTATTATGCAAAAATATATACTATAAAACTCACAATATGCAATAACAATAATAAACAATTGCCAATAATGATGATTAATTAATTGCAATAATGATGATAATGATGATGATAATGATGGACAATGATGATGGATAAAACGATAATAAATGATGATAATCATGATAATGATTGATGATAATAACAAGAATGGTTTCAATATATATTATAAAAAAAGGTATAAGAAAATACATTTTCCCAAAAGTCGAAAAAGCCGGCAAAATTAGCGAAATATAGCCTTTGAGAGTATACTTCCAAAGACGTTTTTTCGATTTCTTGGTGATTTCGGGCAATTATTAGGGTAATAATGATAATAATTACCAGAATTGTATTAATCATAACAAATAATGATGATGAAAAGTGAGAATAAAGGAGAATTGTGATCACATTTGAATATTAAAATATATTATTATTATATTATTATTATTATCATTAGTGTTATTATTATTACTATTATCTTAACATTAGTATTATTGCCAAAAAAATCTATTATCAACTGTAATAATAAAAATAATAATAATAAGTATAATAAATATAATAATGAAATAATGATAGGGGTTATATATTGTTTATTAGCATTTATTATTGTTATGTATTATCGTTATTATTATTTTGTACCTGTAGTATAATTGCAAAAATAATTATTATAAACAGTTTAAATAATTTTAGTATAACGTACTAATTAAGATAATGAATAAATAATTATTATAAAATCGAGATTATTGTTATTATTAATGTTATTATATCATATTGTTGTGTTATTAAGTATATTGCAAAAATATATACATAACTCCAATAATTTCAATAAGAATGAAAACAATTGCAATAATGATGATTAATTAATTGCAAGAATGATGATAATGATGGGCATGATAATGATGATAAATGATGATGATAAACGATAATAATGATGATAAATCATGATAATGATGATGATAATAACAGTAATTGTTGTCCATATATAATATACAAAAGGTATAAGAAAACATTCTCAAAAGTCGCGAAAAATAGGCCAAATCTAGCGATATATAGCCTTTGAGAGTATACTCCAAAATGACGTTTCTTTTCGATTTCTTTGGTGATTTCGCAATTATTAGGGGTAATAATTATAATAATTACCCGAATTGTATTAATCATTAAAATAATGGATGATAATAAGTGAGAATAAAGAGAATTTTTATAACCATTGGAATATTATTATTATTATATTATTATTATTATATTATTATTATTATTATTATTATATTAGTATATTACTATTATCTTAATTATTAGTATTATTGCCAAAAAATCTATATAACGTAATGTAACAATAAATAATAATAAGTATAAGTATAATAATAATAATTGCTAGTGCTAGTGATTATAATATTCTATTAGTATTAATTGAGATTTTATCAGTATTATTTATTGTGACTGGGTAGTATAATTGCAAAAATAATATTATAACGTAATTAATTACAGTAATAACGATACTAATTAGGATAAATGATATAAATAATTATTTCAAATCGTTATGTTATTATTATTGGTTATATACAATCATTATGGTTTGTGGTTTTAGTATTATTGCAAAAAATATATACTATAACTACACTAAATATCGAAGAAATAATGATAATAATTGACAATAATGATGATAATTAATTGCAATAATGATAATATGATGATGATAATGATAAATTAATGATGATAATGAGGAAATAATGATGATGATAAACGATATATAGTGATGATAAATCATGATAATGATAATGATATACAGGAATTGTGCTCCATATATAATATAAAAAAGGTATAAGAAAAAAACATTCCCAAAAGTCGAAAAAAGCGGCCAAATCTAGCGAAATATAGCCTTATGAGAAGTATCTCCAAAATGACGTTTTTCGATTTCTTAGGTGATTTTCGGCAAATTATTCCGGTAATAATGATAATAATTACCAGAATTGTATTAATCATAACAAAATGATGATAAAAGTGAGAATAAAGAGAATTTTGATAAACATTTGATATTATTAATATTATTATTATTATTATTATTATTATTATTATTATATTCTTATTATTATTATTATTATATTATTATCATTATTATTAACATTATTATTACTATTATCTTAATGTAGATTATTGCCAAAAAATCTATTATAAACTAATAAATAACAATAAAAATAATAAGTATAAGTATTAATAATTAATAATGCTAGTGGTTATAATATTGTTATAGTATTATTATTGTTATTATTATCATTATGATTATTTGTACTGGTAGTTATAATTGCAAAAATAATTATTCATAACAGTATAATATTTACAGTATATAACGATAGTTAATTAGCTAATGATAATAAATAATTATTATAAAATCGTTATTATTGTTATTATTATTGTTTTACTATCATTATTGTTGCGGTTATTAGTATGTATTGCAAAAATATATATTATAACTCCAATAAATTACAATAATAATGATAACAATTGCAAATTATGATGATAATAACTTGCAATAATGATGAGAATGTGATGAAACGATAATAATTGATGATAATCATGTGATAATGATGATGATAATAACAGGAATTATGTCCATATATAATATAAAAAAGGTTTATAAGAAAAACATTCCCAAAAAAGTCGAAAAAAGCGGCAAATCTAGCCGAAAATATAGCCTTTTGAGAGTATACTCCAAAAGGGTTTTTTTCGATTCTTTGGTGATTTCGGCTATTATTAGCGGTAATAATGATAATAATTACCAGAATTGTATTAATCATTTAACAATAAATGATGATAAAAGTGAGAATAAAGAGGAATTTTGATAACATTTGAAAAATTATTAATATTATTATTATTATGACTCGTATTATATTATTATTATTATGTTATTATTATATTATTATTATTATATTATTATTATTATTATTATTATTATTTAGTATTATTATATATTATGACATATTTTCATTACTAGTATTATGCCAAAAAATCTATTAATAACTGTAATAATAACAATTAATAATAAAGGTAGAAGTATATAATACTAATGTGCTAGTGATTAGAATATTGTTATTAGTATTATTATTTGTTTATTATTATCATTCTATTATTTCTACTGGTTAGTATAATTGCAAAAAATGATTATTATTAACAATAAAATTACAGTAATAACGATAGTAATTACAGATTAAATGATTAAATAATTATTGCTAAAATCTTTATTATTGTTATTATTATTGTTATTACTACATTATTGTGTGGTTATTCAGTATTATTGCAAAAAAATATATACTATAACTCCATAATTGCATAATAATGATTAACAATCTTTTTTTTTTACACAATAAGGATGAATAATAATTGCAATAATTGATGATAATGATGTGATAATGATGATAATGATGATGATAACGATACTAATGATTGATAATCATGATAATGATGATGAAATAACCTGAAAGTGTGTCCATATATAATATAAAAAACGGTATAAGAAACGCATTCCCAAAAGTCGAAAAAAGCGGCAAAATCTAGCAAAAATTTAGGCCTTTTGAGATATACTCCAAAATGACGTTCTTTCGATTTTTTTTTATGATTTCGGCAATTATTAGGGTAATAATGATAATAAGTACAAGAATTGTATTAATCATAACAAATTATGATGATAAAAGTGAGAATACAGAGGAATTTTGAAACATTTGAATATATTATAAGTATTATTCTTATTTTATTATATTATATTGCTATTATATTTATTATCATTATTATTATTATTACTACTATTATCTTTAATTATAGATTATTGCCAAAAAATCTATTATAACGGTAATAATAACAATAATAATAATAAGGTATAAGTTATAATATAATAATGTAGTGGTTATAATATAGTTATTAGTATTATTATTGTTAGTATTATCATTATATTATTTGTACTGGTAGTATATTGCAAAAAGAATATTATAACAGTAATAATTACAGTATTTAATAATAATTAAGATAATGATATAAATAATTATTATAAAACGTTATTCTGTTATTATTTATTCTTTATTACTATCATTAGTGTTATGGTTATTAATATTATGCAAAAAAATATATACTATTAACCCAATAATTGCAATAATAATTATACAATGCAATAATGATGATAATAATTGCAATAATGATGAATAATGATGATGATAATGATGATATGATGATTATAACGATAATAATGATGATTATCATTTAATAATGATGATAATAACAGGAATTGTGTCCATATATATATTAAAAAAAGGGATAAGAAAAACAATCAAAAGTGAAAAAGCTGCAAAACTAGCGGACAATATAGCCTTCTGAGAGTATTCTCCAAAATGGGACGTTTTTTTCGCATTTCTTAGGTGATATTCGGCAATTTATTACGGTATAAATAATGATAATTAATTACCAAAATGTGTATAATCATGTAAACAATATGATGATAAAAGTGAGAATAAAGAGAATTTGATAACATTTGAATATTATTAATATTATTTATTTTTATTATTTTTAAATTTTAAATTATTATTATTTTTATATTAATCGAAATTTAAATTAAGTATTATTGCAAAAAATCTTTTATAATTTGTAATAATAATATAATATAATAGTAAAAAGTATAATAATAATATCTAGGGTTATAAAAATTGTTATTAGTATTAAATATTGTTTTTAAATTATCATTATTATTATTTTTGTACTGGTAGTATAATTGCAAAAAATAATTATTATAACATAAAAATTACAGTAATAACGATACTTAAGATAAAAAAGATATAAATATTATTATAAAATCGTATATTGTTATTATTATTGTTATTATATCATTATTGTTGTGGTTATATATTTATTGCAAAAATATATATATAACTTAATATTGCAATAATAATGATAACAATTGAATAATGATGATAATAATATTGAATAATTGATATAATGATATGATAAATGATTAATGATGATAATGTGATATAACGATAATAATGATGGATAATCATGATAATGATGATGATAATAACAGGAATTGTGTCCATTATAAAAAAAGGTATAAGAAAAAACATTCCAAAGTCAAAAACGGCAAATATATAGGAAATATGCCTTTTGAGAGTTATCCAAATGATTTTTTTCGTTTTTTCTTTGGTGATTGATTATTAGGTAATAATGATAATAATTACCAAGAATGTATATAATCATAACAATAATGAGATAAAGTGAGAATAAAGAATTTTGATAACATTTGATAATATTTTAATATTATTATTGTATTTATTATTATATTATTATTATATTATATTATATTATTATTTTATCTTTAATATTATATTATTGCAAAAAATCATATAACTGTAATAATTTAACAATATATAATATAAGTATATAATAATAATATGTATTGGTTATTATTTTTTATATTATTATTGTTATTATTATCATTATTTTATAATGATTTTTAATTGCAAAAAAAATATTTATAACAGTAATAATTAAGTATAACAATATAAATATGATATAAATTAATTATTTTAAATATTATTGTTATTATTATTTTATTACTACATTATTGTATGTGGTATTTATATTGCAAAAATTTATACTATAAATCAATAATTGAATAATAATATAAAAATTACAATAATGATGTAATAATTGCAATAATATGATAATGATGATGATAATGATGATAATGATGATAATGATGATGATAACGATAATAATGAAAATATAATAATATAATGATGATAATGAAAATACAGAATTGTGTCCATATAATATAAAAAGTATAAGAAAAATCCAAAAGTCGAATAAGCGCAAAATCTAGCGATAATAGCCATGAGAGTACACTCCAAAATGACGTTTTTTCAATTCTTGTATTCGGCAATATTAGGTAATAATGATAATAATTACAAGAATTGGATTAATTAATAAACAAAATGATGATAAAATGAGAATAAAGAGAATTTTGTAATATTTGAATTTATTATATGATTTATTATTATTATTATTATTATATTATTATATTATTATTATATTATTATTATTATTATTATTATTCTTATAAGTATTATTATTTTTATTTTATTATTATTTTTGTTATTATTATTATTATACTATTAGCTTAATTATAGTATTAGGCCAAAAAATCTATTATAACTGTAATAATAACAATAAGAAAAATAAGTATAGGTATAATAAAATAATGATAGTGGTTATAATATTGTTCTTAGTACTATGTACACTGTTATATTATCATTATATTATTGTACTGGTAGTAGATTGCAAAAATAATATATAGCAGTAATATTACAGTTAATAACGATACTAATTAAGATAAGATATAAATAATTATTATAAAACGTTATATTATACATATTGTTTTACATCATTTTGTTAATGTGGGTATTAGTATTATTGCAAAAATATATACTATACCTCCAATAATTGCAATAATTAATGATAACAATTGCAATAATGATGAATAAGTGCAATAATGATGAGATAATGATGATAATGCTGATGATAACGATAATAATGGAGATAATCATGATAATGATGAGAGAATACAGAATTGTGTCCATAATATATAAAAAGGTATAAGAAAAACATTCCAAAAAAGTCGAAAAAGCGGCAAAACTAGCGACATATAGACTTTTGAGAGGATATCCAAAACTGACGTTTTTCGAATTCTTTGGTGATTTCGGTAATTATTAGGGTAGAAGGATAATAATACCCGAATTGTATGACACATAACAATAATGATGATAATAGTCGAGAATAAAGAGAATGTTGATAAACATTGAATTATTATAATATTTTTATTATTATTATTATTATTATTTATAATGTATTATGATTATTATATATATCGTACTTATTAGTATTAGTTCAAAAAGAGTTATTTTATAACTGTACTAATAACAATAATAATAAGAAGTATAAGATTAAATAATAATAATGCTGTGGTTTATATTGTATTAGTATTTATATTGCTATTAGTATCATTATTAATTTTGTACTGGTAGGAAATGCAAAATTAATTAGTATAACGTAATAATACCGTAATAACGATACTAATTAAGATATAGATATAAATAATTATTATAAAATCGTATTCTTGTTATTATTATTGTATTACTATCATATTGTTCTGGTTATTAGATTATTGTAAAAAATATTATATTACTATAAACTCTAAGAATTGCAATAATAGTGATAACAAATTGCAATATGATGATAAGAATTGCAATAGATGTAATGATGAGATAATGATGATAATGATGATATGATGATGATAACGATAATAATGATGGATAATCATGGTAATGATGATGATTAATAACAGTAATGTGTCCATATTTATATAAAAAAGTATAAGAAAAACATCCAAAAGTCGAAAAAGCGGTTCAAATCAAGCGAAATTGCTTTTGAAAAAAGGGGGGAGGGGTGGGGGGTAAATTTACTCCACACTGACTTTTAAAAAATTCTTTGGTGATTTCGGCCAATTATTTAGGGGGAATAATGACAATAATACCGAATGTAGTAATCATAAACAATAAGATGATAAAAGTGAGAAATAAAGAGAATTTTTGATAACATTTGAACATTATCTCATTATTATTATTAGTATATTCTTATTATTTTATGATTATTACATTATTAATTATTATTATTATTATTATTATTATTATCATTATTATTACTATTATCGTAATTATAGATTATGCCAAAAAATCTATTATAAACGGTAATAATAACAATAATAAGTATAGGTATACTAATAATATGCTTGTCGGTTATAATATGTTATAGTATTATTTTGCTAATTAGATCTGATTATTTTGTACTGGTAGTCAATTGCAAACTAAGTTATTAAACAGATAATATATTACAGTAGTAACGATAATGGATTAAGATAATGATAAAAATATATAAAATCGTTATATTGTATTATTATTGTTTGACTATCAATATGGTGTGGTTATTAGTATTATTGCAAAAATATCTACGATAACTCCAATAAATTGGCAATAATAATGATAACCATGCAATAATGATTGAAATAATTGCAATAATGAGGATAATGATGATGATAATGATGATAATGCTGATGTGATAACGCTAAGAATGTGTATGATCAGTGATAGATGATGATAATAACAGGAATTGGGTCCATATATAATATAAAAAGGTATAGAAAAACATGCCCAAAAGTCGAAAAGCGGCAAAAATCTAGCGAAATATAGACTTTTGAGCGTATTACGCCAAAATGAAGTTTTTGGATTCTTGGGGATTGGCTAATTATTAGGGGAACAATGATAATAATACCAGAATTGTAATTAATCAAAACAATAATGATGATAAAAGTGAGAATAACGAGGAATTTGATAAATATTTGAATATATTATTATATTATTATTATTATTTATTATTATATTTATTATGATCATGATCCCTGATTATTATGAGTTATTATTATGATGTAGGATTATATTATATTTATTATTATACTATATCTTAATTTTAGTATTATTGCCAAAAAAAGCTATTATAACTTTAACTAATAACAATAATTAATAAGTAAGTATAGTCATAATAATAATAATGCTAGTGGTTAAATATGGTTATTAGTAAATTATCGTTATTATAATCATGCTTATATTTACTGGTAGTATTGATTGCAAAAATAATTATTTAACAGTAATAATTACATTAATAACGATACTATTAAAGAAATGATATAAATAATTATTATAAAATCAATATTTCTTGGTTATTATTATTGTTATTACTATCATTATGTGTGGTTATTAGTATTATTGCAAAAAATATATACTATAACTACAATAATTGCAATAATAATGATAACAATTGCACTAATGATGTTAATAATTGCAATAAATGATGCTAAATGATGATGATAATGATGATAATGATGATAGTGTGATGAATAACGGACAATAATGATGATTATCATGATAATGATGATGATAATAACAGGAATTTGTGTCCATATATAATATAAAAAATGTATAAGAAAAAACATTCCAAAAGTCGAAAAAGCGGCTAAATCTAGAGAAATATAGCCTTCTGAGAGTATACTCCAAAATGACGGTTTTTGCGATATTTCTTGGTTGATTCGGCAATTTATGGTTACTAATGATAATATTACAAGAATGTATAATCCTAAACATAATGATGATAAAAGTGAGAATAAAGAGGAATTTGATAACATTTGAATATTATTAATATTATATATTACTATTATTATTATATTATTTATTATTATTTAGTATTATTATTATTTATTAGTATTATTACTTAAAGTATTAGTACTTTACCAAAAAATCTTATTATAACTGTACTAATAACAATAAAATAATAAGTATAAGTATAATAAATAATGTAGGTGGTTATACTATTGTATTAGTATTATATTGTTATTATTATCATTATATTATTGTACTGGTAGTATAATTGCAAAAAAATTATTATAACAGTAAAATACAGTTAATCAAGATACTAATAAGATAAGATATAACTATTATTATAAACGTTGTTATTTATATTTATATTGTTATACTACATATGTTGTGGTTATTAGTTATTATTGCAAAAATAATTATATAAACAATAAGGGCAATTAATAATGATAAAACAATGGCAATAATCATGATAATGTGATGATGATGAATAATGAGGATAAGGAGGATGATCACGATAATCTGATTGATAATCATGATAAATGATGATGATAATAACAGGACTTGTGTCCATATTATAATATAAAAAAGGTATAGGAAAACATTCACAAGAGTCGAAAAAAAAAAGCGGCAAATCTCGCGAAATTAGCCTTTGAGGTAGCCACCCCAAATGAGTTTTTTCGATTATTGGTGATTCAGCAATATTCGGTAATAATGATAATAATTAAAGAATGTATTAAATCATAACAAGAATGATGATAAAGTGAGAATAAAGAGAATTTGATAACATTTGAATATATTGATATTATTATTGATAATTATTATTATTCTTATTATATTAATTTTGTTATTATCATTATTATTATTATTTACCATTATCTTTTAATTATTAGTATATTCCAAAAAATCTATTATAACGTATAATAACAATAATAATAAATAAGTATAAGTAAATATATAAAAGGCTAGTGTTTATAATATGTTATTAGTATTATTATTGTTATTATTATCATTAGTATTATTTGTACTGGTAGAATTGCAAATATTTGTTATAACAGTAATAATTATGGTAATAACGATACTAATTAAGTAATGATAAAAGTAATTAATTAAAAGCGTTGTTATTGTTATTATTATTGTTATTACTATCATTATTGTTGTGGTTTTAGTATATTGCAAAAATATATAATATAACTCCAATAATTGCAATAATAATGATAACAATCGCAAATAATGATGATAATAATTGCAATAATGATGATAATGATGATGAGAATTATAATAAAGTTGTATTGATGATATAAACGATAATAATGATGATAATCATGATAATGATGATGATAAGACAGGGAATTGGTGTCCATATGTAATATAAAAAAGGTTATAAGAAAAAATTCCCCAAAACTCGAAAAAGCGCAAAATCTAGCGAAATTAGCCTTTGAGAGTTATACTCCAAAATGACGTTTTTTTGATTTCTTTGGGGATTTCGGCAATTATTAGGGTAATAAAGATCATAATTACCAGAAATTGTATTAATCATAACAATAATGATGAAAAGTGAGAATAAGAGAATTTTGATAGCAATTGGATTATTATTACTATTATATATTATTATATCATTAATATTAATATTCTATCATATTTATTATTATTACTATTATCTAATGATTAGTATTATTCGCAAAAAATCAGTAATATATTCTGTAAAATAAACAATAATAATAATAAGTATAAGTATAATAATAATAATGCTAGTGGTTATAATAGTGTTATTAATATATATTGTTAGTATTATCAGTATTATTATTTGTACTGGAGTCTATTGCAAAAATAATTATTATAACAGTAAATAATTACAGTAATAGCGATACTATTAAGATAATGATATAAATAATTATTAAAATCGGTTATCATTGTATTTTATTTTTATTCCCTACTCACCCTATTATCTTTGTGGTCCACAAGCCAATATTGCAAATATATGCCGTAACTCAAATAATTGAAAATAATAATGATAACCAATTGCAATAATGAGGATAATAATTGCAATAATGAGGAAATGATGATGATAATGAGATAATGATGATGATAAACGGATAATAATGATGTTAATCATGATAATGATGATGATAATAACAGGAATTGTGTCCTATATAATATAAAAAAGGTATAAGAAAACATTCCAAAAGTCGAAAAAATGGCAAAATCTAGTGAAATATAGCTCTTTCATATATACTCAAAACTGACGTTTTTTTTCGATTTCTGGTGATTCGGAATTATTAGGGTAATAATAATGATATAATACCCAGAAGTTGTATTAATCATAAAAATAATGATGATAAAAGTGAGAATAAAGAGAAGTTTGATAACATTTGAATATTATTTAAATTATATTATTACTAGTATATGCTTATTATCAGTATTATTATTATTATCATATTATTATTCTTCTTACACTATTATCTTAATTAGTAGGATTATGCCAAAAAAATTATTAAAACTGTAATAATAACATAATAATAAATGTATAAGTATTAATAATTGATAAGCTAGTGGTTATAATTTGTTATTAGTATTATTTATGTTATTATTATCATCATAATTATTTTGTACGGGTAGTCTAATTGCAAAAATAAATTATTATACAGTAATAATACAGAATAGCGAGAATAATTAAGAGAATGTGATATAAATAATATTATTAAAGCATTATTATTGTTATTTTTATGATTGTATATTATTTTGTGGTTATAGTATTATTGCAAAAATATAAACTAAACTCCAATAAATTGGCAATTAATAAGGATAAACAATTGCAATAATGATGATAATAATTGCAAAAATATGATAATGTGAGATAATGAATGATAATGATGATAAGATGATGATAACGATAATATGATTGATAATCATGATAATGATGATGATCATAACTAGTAATTGTGTCCATATATAATATAAAAAAGGTATACAGAAAAATATTACCGAAAAGCGAAAAAAAAAGCGGGAAATCTAGCGAAATATAGCATTGAGAGAGACTACAAAATGACGTTTTTCGATTCTTTGTGTGATTTCGGCACTTACTTAGGGTAATAAGATAATAATTACAAGATTTGTATTACTCATAACATAATGGATGATAAAAGTGAGATAAAGGGAATTTTGAGAACATTGAATATTATTAATATTATGTTTTATGTATTATTATTGTTATTATTATAATTATATAATATTATTATTTCTTATTTTTTATTATATTATACTATCATTAAATTTATTTATTATATTAGTATTATTATATATTATATTACCATTATTTTAATTATTATATTATTGCCAAAAAATCTATTATAACTGTAATAATAACAATCATAATATAAGTATAAGTATAAATATAATAATGCTAGTGGTATATATATTGTTATTCGTGTTATTATTGTTATATTATCAGTATTATTATTGTTACTGGTAAGTATAATTGGAAAAATAATTATATAACAGTACTTTTTTTGGGGGGAGTACAGTAATAACGATACCCAATAAGATAATGATAAAATAATTATTATAAAAATCGTTATTATTTATATTATTATTGGTAGTACTATAATTGATTGTTATGGTTATTAGTAGTATTGCAAAAATATATAACTATACCCAATAATGCAATAACAATGATAACAATTGCAATGATGATGATAATAAGGTGCAATAGTGATGATAATGAGATAAATAATGAGGATAATGATTGATAATGATGATAACGATAATAATGAGGAAATCATGATAATGATTATGGTAATAACAGGAATTGTGGCCATATATAATATAAAAAAGGTATAAGCAAAACATCCAAAAGCGAAAAAGTGGCAAAATCTAGCGAAATATAGCCTTGAGGAATTTACTCAAAATGACCGTTTTTTTTCGATTTCTTTGGTGATTTCGGCAATATAGGGTAAGGATGAAATAAGTACACGAATTGAGAAATTATAACCATAATGATGAGAAAATGAGAATAAGGAGAATTTGATAACCTGTGAATATATTATTATTATTATATTATTATGATTATTATTATTAGTAATTATTATATTATTATTATGTTATGATTAGTATATTATTATTATTATCAAAATATTATATTATTATTATCTATTATTGTACGTATAGCTTTATTATAGTATTATTGACAAAAAAATCTATATGACTTCATAATAAACAACAATAATAATAAGAAAAGTATAAAAATAATTAATGTTAGTGGTTATATATTTTCTTAGTATTAGTTTGTTATTATTCTCATTATATTATTTGGAATGGTAGATACTTGCAAAAAATAATCTATAACAAAGTAATAATTACAGAATAACGTCAAATTAAGATAAGTTTATAAATAATTATTATAAAAATCGTATATTATTGTTATCATTATTGTTATTACGATCATTATTGTGTGGTTATAGTTTATTGCAAAAACTAGTATACTATAACTCATAATCTCAATAATTAATGATAACAATTACAAATAATGATGAATAATAATTGCAATAATGATTGATAATGTCTATGAATAATGATGATATGATGATGATAACTATAATACTGATGATAATCCAGGATAATGATGATGATAATAACAGGCATTGTTTTCCATATATAATATAAAAAAGGTTTTAAGAAAACATTACCAAAGTCGAAAAAGTGGAAAATCTATACGCTAAAATGAAGTTTTTTCGAGTCTATTGTGATTTCGGCAATTAGTAGGGTAAGAAGCATATAATTCTCAGAATTGTATTAATCATAACAATAATGATGATAAAAGTGAGAATAAAGAGAATTTTGATAACATTTGAATATTATTAACTATTATTATTATTATTTATATTATTATTATTATTATTATTATTATTATTATTATTATTATTATTATTCATTATTATTAATTATTACTATTATCTTAATATTAGTATTATTGCCCTAAAATCAATTATAACTGAAATAATAACAATAATAATAATAAGTATAAGTATAATAATAATAATGCTAGTGCTATAATATTGTTATTAGTATATTATTGTTATTATTATCATTATTATTATTTGTTCTGGTAGTATAAATGCAAAAATAATTATTATAAACAGTAATAATTACAGTAATAACGATACTAATTAAGATAATGATATAAATAATTATTATAAAATCGTTATTATTATTATTATTATTGTTATTACTATCACTATTGTTTTAAGTTATTAGTATTATTGCAAAAATATATACTATAACTCCAATAATTGCAATAATAATGATAACAATTGCAATAATGATGATAATAATTCCAATAATGATCATGATGATGATGATAATGATGATAATGATGATAATGATGATGATAACGATAATAATAATGATAATCATGATAATGATTATGGTAATAACAGGAATTGTGTCCATATATAATATGAAAAAGGTATGAGAAAAACATTCCCAAAAGTCGAAAAAGCGGCAAAATCTAGCGAAATATAGCCTTTGGAGTGTATACTATAAAATAACGTTTTTTTCGATTTCTTTGGTGATTTCGGCAATTTATTGGGGTAATAATGATAATAATTCCCAGAATTGTATTAAACATACAATAAGATGATAAAAAAGTGAGAATAAAGAGAAATTTGATAACATTTGAATATTATAAATATTATTATTATTATTATTATTATTATTATTATTATTATTATTATTATTATTATTATTATTATTATTATTGTTAATATTATTGTTATTACTATTTCTTAATTATTATTATTATTGCCAAAAAATCTTTTATAACTGTATAATAATCATAATAATAATTATATAAGTATAATAATAATAATGCTATTTGGTTATAATATTGTTATTAATATTATTATTGATATTTTATCATTATTATTTTTTGTCCTGGTAGTATAATTGAAAAAATAATATCATAACAGTAATAATTACGAAATAACGATACAAATTAAAGATAAGATATAAATAATTATTATAAAATCGTTATATTTTTATTATTGTTATTATATCATTATTTTGGTTATTAGTTTTTTGCAAAAAAAAATATAATAATAAAATAA
>NW_023640856.1:0-10962 GCF_015228065.2 Penaeus monodon | reverse complement strand
CATAGCAGTTGATAAACATGAAAATTAAAATCTAAGTTTTCATCTCTGTTTCATACCTGAAGCATATTTTTGACAAGGCTTATAACCATAATCGATGTCCAAAATTTTTCAATTGAAACGCTATTTTTGAGAGTGAAACTTGAATTACATGATGAACATTAAAATTTTGAAGACAAGTAAAGTCACTTTGCATTCACACAGCTCCAAAGTTGGCCTTTTCAACAGTCCTGAAAATAACAGGATATTTCTTTTTCCGATTATTATACAATGCATGATCATATTGGACTTGGAAATCACTGTGTTGAGTGAGCTAAACCCACTCATGCTGGGCGGGCATCCCGGCAAAGCATGTTAGGCTCCATACCTGACCTTCAAAATCTTGAAGACAGGCAATAATATTTTTTGTCATTCGATTACGAATGATGATGCTACATAGGGGGAAGTGCTAAATTAAATTTAACTGGTCAACCTTCACAGTTGAAAATTTGCTATATGAGAAAGTATCCAGTATAGTGACACTTGTACACTGCTCGATAGTTGGAATGTGGTGAAGGATATTTCTAGTTATCATTTTTTTGCATCTTGGTTGTAAGTAAAGACAGGTAAGTGTCACTGCTGTTCACTACCCTTTTTAATGGTATATTGCTACGACTCTTCATCAGTTGTGTTTGCCAATTTTGAAATTTTACTCACTTCAAGGTCAATATCAGGAATGAGAGAGAGAGAGAGAAGAGAAAAGGAGAGAGAGAGAGAGGGAGAAAGGGGAAGAGAGAGAGAGAAAGAGAGAAAAGAAATGAGAATGAGAGAGAGAAAATAAAGAATGAAAGAGAGAGAGAAAATGAGAATGGATGGAAAGCTGTTGGATGGTGAGTAACAGGTTAGCCCCAAATGAGGACAGTTACTCAAGTAATGGAAAGGCAGTGATAGAGGTTAGGAGGGGCCATGGTCAAGGGAGGGGCGAAGGTTGAAGTGATTCAGAGCTACTGGGGAATTTTACCTTTTTTTTTTGTGATTGTAAATTTCCTTTGCTTTGTAAGAAGAGAAGGAAAAAAATCCACAAGAAATGGTTCAATTTTCCCATAGTTAGTGACTTTCAAAATTGATGTAGACAAACTTATTTTAAAAATTTTTATGGAGGTTTTACCTATGAATATACACAGCATATTTTAAATTTTAGTTGTTTTACTTCTTTTCTACTTGTCTTTGATATTTTTATATTGATTATACCATTTTTTGCTTTATATTTACTATAATATACATTATTACTTCCAGACACTGCCTACATATGCCACACCCGAGCTATGCCGAACTCCTCTCTGTCAATAGTCCCCCAAGACCAAAATACTAAACATGGGGGAGCCACATGCTCTCTTGTCCCCTTTCTCTCGACCCACCAAAATCAGATAACATAGAACGATTCTTACTCTCAACAGGTAAGATTGACCAAGAAATACCCGTTTTAAATTTTGATATGATAGAGATTGTAGTTAATGAATGCTACTTCACATTTCAAATTATTGTTTTGCCTGGTAACACATCATTTTGAAGAATGAACCATTTTTTTTTTTTTTTTTATATAACTGATGCAGCAGTCACTGGTGAATGTTGTAGAAAAAGGGAGCAAAAATGAAATAGTTTCATGCTTTTTAAGTGTATATTCTTAACTTTGTGTGATGAAGACCAGATGCTTGAAAATATATTTATCTTGATAACATGAAACCAACTTAGATTGTTCCTATTATTATTTCAGATGGAATCTTGTGAGTCTCATATCAAGTGATGCATTCAATTTTGCCCAATATTACAGATGGGTGCACTTGCTGTGAAGTCCAAAGGTGTTGTATCTGGTTTGGATGGAGACTTAACATACTTGGGAAGGGTTGCTGCACACCCCCTGTTGATCCACACCTTGCCAAATTCATAGTCATGGGAATTTTGTTTGGTGTTTTAAAGGAGGCATCATTATTGGTATGTTGATTCAGCTAAGGGCAAATTAGCTCTTCTCGTGATTTTAGCTTGCTTTCAGTGAATTAAAGGAGTGTTGAGACAATGATAATGATAATATTGATAAGAATGATAATATAATAACTTTAAAAGTGCACAAGGGGTAGCATGAATAGGTTGTAAAACCTTGCAGTTTGCACAAAAAACTGTAATCTTCTTCAGGGTATCATATGGGTGTAAGAAATTAAACGTAAAAACATGGACAAGGGAAGCTGATCTTACTTGCATGGCACATAGTATATATCAAGGTGAATTTTTACATAAAACCATTGTTTAGAGGTAAAGTATTCTCATCCTTCAGTAGGATTTCATCTTTGTACAGGCATGGTTTACATTGCCTCCTTTTTCAGCTGCTGGACTCTCCTTGAAAAGCTTCCATGCTCGCCCCTTCCAAGATGAGCTGAATGCCTTTCTCTCCAAGGTGTCCTGGGCATATGGATCCTTCTCAGACTGCCTAGCCATATTGAACATTACAATGTAAGAATATGAGTTTGTGCTAAGAATATAGAACTGTCTTATTGGAAGATTTGTTTGGGGAAAATATAGATAACATTGTTCAAAATCTACTCAAAAAAAGAGAGTAATATTGTTTTATATAATTATTAAAACCTTTTTAACCAATACCCTTTTGGGAAAGCAGCAAACAGAGGAGAGTTCCTGAGACCCGGAGGGAGGAAGGGGAGAGAATGGGCAAAACCACTATGTACAGCTTGAGGCCCTAAAGGAAGTTGGATAAGTTGGTTGAAGGAACTAACTCTGCGTTTAGAAGCCAAAAAATCACCGTACGGAATCGACAGAAAACCTCCAAGAGATCATCAGGCGTTCATTCTCAAGGTTGGCTATATTGATGTGCATTAGGAAGAAATTTCTGCCTCTCCCCACTCCCCTCCCTTCTTTCCCCTTCCCCCCCTTTCTCTTCTCTTCCCTTCCTTCCCTTTCCCCTTTCCCTTTCCCCTTTTCTTTTCTTCTCTTCTCCTTTCTTTTCTTCTCTTCTTTCTTCTTTTCCTTTTTTTCTTCTCTCCTCTCCTTTCTCCTCTCCTTCTCTCCTCTCCTCTCCTCTCCTCCCTCTCCCCTCATCTCCTTCCTCCCCCTTTTCCTCCCCCTCTCCTCTCCTCTCCCTTTCCTCTGCTGTACTCTGCTGTACTCTGGTTCTACTCAGCTCTGCTCTCCTCTTGTTTTGCTCTGCTCTCTCTTCTGTCTCCTTCCCTTCCCTTCCCTTTCTTTGTCAGGCATTCCCCCCCCCCCCTCTTTTTTGTTTTTGAAGTTAAGACAAAAATAATTTATCTGTTGTTTTGGTTCATAAGTATATACGCTGATAAATATAGCTGCCTTCTCAGATGTGCATGGGAAGTTTCTTTTTCCCGTATTACTACAAGCGCAACATATCTTTACAACTATGAGAAGGAAATGTGTCGTGAACTCAATGGGCATGACCCCTTCCCACAGTGATGTGAGTGGGCCTCCCTGCAAGGTCAAATGTTCTTTAGGACAGTCAGCTGAAAGAACTATTCAGAGAATGCTCAAAAAACCCTTGAAATTTAGTATGAAGGTACAAGTAAGTATATAGTTGAATAAAATTAATGAACTTTTGAAATGATGAGTATTTTTTTATTTGTTTATTATATATCACAAGTATAAAAGCATATTTGGATACCTTAATTTCTTCCCAAGATTTTAAGTATCCTTCCTTTTGGTGTCTTTCTAAAGGGTTATAATATTTTTATATATTTTTAGAGCCTATGTTCATTTCCTCGATGGTCTTTCCACAAGAAGAGCACTCAGATTCCCAGGAGAAAGTCCCACCCCCCCTGCACCTTTGCCCTGAAATCGCAAGTTCCAAAATTTTCAAAAGAACCTTGTGCTCATCTGACGGGTTTAAAAAGTTTAATGTTTTATTTAATAATTGTTGATTAAATTATAAGAATGTCCTGATTTACCGTCTTTCTGAGTACCCTTTTTTCCAGTGGATTTTGTATAATATAATGATATTTCTTTTCCCTGTTTTTAGCCAAGGAGAGATTCATAGAAATTTTCAGAAGTATTCGGAAGACCACAAGCTGCGGGAAACAATTTGTTCAAGGATCCCACAGAGTCTTCTTGGAATGCAAGACTCAGAATGGCAACTACATATGCGATTTGAACTCCCCCACCATGCCAAAGCCTTCAGATCGGCTTGGAGAGTCCTTGTCCGCATGTATGTTGTGCATTACACTTTCTTGTATATCAGTATGCACTTTTTTTCAGAAATATTGAATCTGTATACCTTTTATAATTTCTGTCATATCAATATATGTCATCAAACAATTCTCTCTTTTCTCTCTTTCTTCTACTTCTTCTCCTCTCTCTCTCTCTCTCTCTCTCTCTCTCTTCTCTCTCTCTCTCCCCTCTCTTTTCCCCTCCCCTCTCTCTTTTCTCTCACTCATTCTCTCTCTTTATGATCATTATATTCAGATTTAGCCTCCTAATTAACATTAGTTGCTATATTTCGCATGGAAATTAAAATTTTTCCAACAAAGGTGAGTGCGGTTAAAAGACCAGAGATTGTAGGCATTTATGCTTATCCCTATAAACCTGGTGACATAGTTCATTAAACCATGCTTTATCTGTAAAACAAGAATTAATAGAGAATAATTGCTGGTTATAAACCTCATATGTAACAAGTTCAGAGCATTAACAGGACAAGGAGCCTATAAACATCTCTCCAAACAATGTTATCAAAAGGAAAAATCATGCAACTTTGCAAGGGGAAAATGACTAAAAATCCAGACTCTAGAATCCTGTAGAGGAACATCCTCAGGCCCTGATAAGATTCAATATGAGACAATAAAGCATCTTAATCATGATGCCATGATTAAGTTGCTAAAAGTGTTCAATGAAGTTTGGAAAATCTAGACTTTTTCAAACTCATGGCACTTGGCCCACATCATTTTCATATTGAAAGTAGTGGGAAATCCCAGATTTCCCAATCTCTGGCACCCAATTGCATTGACAAGTCGTCATCCTCCCTGTAGACAGGAATAGTTTTATATATTTTCTTTATTAAAACTATACTCATAGATATGTTTCATATTTTAGTATTTATTTCAAGTATTAGTTGTTTAATTTTTTGTTTTTTTGTTTGTTGAGTTTTAATTTTTTGAAATGGAGTTACAGGTAGTACTGCTGGACATTTCTGGATAGTGTCTGAGGAAACCAGTGCTTTAAAGACTCTCAACCACATACATTCAGCCATTCAGACAGCTATAGAGCAAAAACCAAGCAGTCTCTATCCCGAAAGTGAAGTCAAACCAGGGATGGTATGCCTTGCCAATTCACAGACTCTGATGGTTTGGGTCCTGCTTTTATAAGCACGTGTGGATGAAGTGTATACGGGGAAGACAATGGGGTCAGAGCTCAGGTATTTGTCATTGTGGATCAGTTTCATTTCCTTGGTTAATGTACACGTATTTAGGGCTGGGTTTTTCAGGCAGTCCCCCAAAGCTATTTCAGTGATGATAATAACTTCATCTACTATCTTAGTTAAAGAGTCTGGCCATGACCCTTAATTTTTCAATTGTATTAAACCCTTATCTACTCTGATTGAAGTTATTACTATCAGGTGATTTAGAGTAGTGCCATAAGGGGGGGGGGGTTCTATGGTTTAAAGGGACAGTCCAGTCTAATAACTTATAGAGGTTTAGACCTAGATTTTTTTTTATTTTCACCCCAGTATATTTTTGAATGTTGAACTAAAAAAAGAAGAAGGGGGGGAAAAAAAAAAGAGATTTTCCAGTTGATTTTTTATTAATACATAGAAAAATAAAATAAAAATAAGTAAGGTGCAGTATTTTTATAATTCTGTTCTGATTTAATTTTGGACATGTACAGGTATGCAGAGTGTGGTGTTTTGGGCTCTTTTTTTCACTTTCAGTTGCAATTTTTTAAAGTAATATAAAAAAAACACATTTTTTTTGTTATACATACCCTTTTTGCAGGGAACATGAATGTTTAAAAGCAGGGCATTAACCATGCAAATAAATCCTTTTCCATAGCTTGTAAAATTAAATTCATTGTCACTGTAAATTTCCCTCATCCCTGGATTTTTATAATGCTATTTATCCAAAGTATTTATTTTCTGTTACTGAATACAGTAGTTATCCATAAAAGCTTAAATCTGTTCCTTTGTATACGTGTAGACCCTGCTCATTGCCTCAGCATTGCAAATTAGGTCAAGAGACAGCAATTTCTATGCTAAGATTTTTGTTTTATGGTTTTTTAGTAGAACAGCTGCATGAAATTTAGTTTAAGGATTAAAGAAAATTGATATTTAAAAAAAATTTTTAAACAAAATGTTGTATAGAGGGCTGAAGTTTTAGTTTTGCTGGTGTTACATTTCAGAGTGTGTAAAATCAATGTGTCTTGATCAGTTTGTATTATGTTGGTCATAGATTTTCTAAGTACATTCATTTCATTAATATATACAAAAATTTTAAAAACACAGCAAAGAACAAATAAATGTTTTTTTTTATGTAAAACAGTTTTCACATTTCATCTTCAATAAAGAAAATCATAAACATAAAAGTGTCCCGCTACCTAGGTTGCTTATTTTTCATTACTTTGAAGTGATAGTTGGTGAGCAAAATATTTTTTGGTCTTAGAATTATTATTTCATTGTTTTAAAGATTTAGTCATTGCCCACATGAATTAAAAATGATGAAGCTAAATATATTGTTATGTTTTTTTTTGTTATATATTAGGAGACAGTGAATTCATAAGATTTGTGTGAACTTGCAAAAATATGATTTGGCCCAGGGTCTGTATTGAACTACCATTGTCAAAATTTTTTTGGGCGAGTTCAAATGCAATAAATCTGACTTGTATTCCAGGTCTTTTTGTTGATTTTGGGAACACTGATGTTGTAAAGGCTGTGGAAATAAGGAAAAGTGCCCCGGAGGTAAGAGGGGGCACTGATTCATTGTAATTTAGCAGGTTTTGTCATCACAGTATGTTTTGCAAATTAAAGTTTTTTTCTGAAATTTTAGATATACTTTCACCTCAGATGCTAAGAAACAAAATAATATTCACCTTGAAATTTATCTTATTAAATATTATAAATCAATAATATCTGAAGTAAGTTTGTAATAGATTTATAATCAGCCATGTTATATTTTGCTGATCATTATCCAGAATGATAATGGGTAAAGTTATTCTGAAACGTTCTGATAATATTACATGGTTACTTTCAAAACTTTTTCAATATATTGTCAGTCTGATTAATGTGTTTTACAGTTTGATGTTGGCGAGATGCTAGCAGTTGAATGTAAATTGGCTCAGGTTAAACCAGCATTGATAACAAATGGCTAGATGAAGCTACAGAATGGTTTAGAAACCACGCATTGAATAAGGACTTCATTGCCCAGGTTAGTCCCCTGTCTCTGTCTGTCTCTGTCTCTGTCTCTCTCTCCCCTCTCTCAGGTTTCTTAGACTTTAAAAGAAGATTTTTGCTACTTTTTTTACCCATTGCTGCCAACGTTTGTTTTGGGAAATGTTTTTACACGTATTCACTTAATACTATACAATGCTTTTCAGATCTACCCGTGTTTTGCATAAAATCATGAGAGTAAAGTTTAAAGGAAGTGGGGAAAATGGAGATTTCATGTCCATAACCAAAACTTATTGATCTTCACTATGCTGTCAAAGCTGAGGGGTATTATCTTTCCAAGGTCTGTGGTGCATGCTTCCTCTCCCAAATATTTTGAAATGAAAACAAGTTTACTGCATATGATAAAGGCTAATTTTTTAGCAATATTCAAATTTAAATTTTAAGGAGTACTACATCAAGGGAATTCATTAGTTTTTCTAATTTGTAGTTTTAGTTACATAGAACAATATTTGTGTACCTTTTATTATCATTATCTTCATATTGTAGGATAATTATCCTTTATCTGATTTTAGCAAAATCATGAATTGAGATCCCTCGTAATAAGGAAGCTGAAAACACAGCCCCCGATGACATGGGACATCTTTCCCAGGCCCTTCTGTTTTATCCCTGGAACTAAAATTTGGTCCGCATCTTATGCAGGAAAGGTTAGCTAGAACTGTGAAGAAACAAGGCAATAAGAGCTGTATAATGTATTGTATTGACAGACAGAGACTGAGACACAGACACACACACAGACAGCTAGACTGACAGACGAGAAAAAGGGGATTGTGAGAGTGAGAGAGATTGAAGGGGGTAGAGACTGTTTGTATTTGGGGAGATTGTGAGAGTGAGTGTGAGCGAGAGAGAGAGAGAGATATCACTCTGAAAAATGTAATCTAGAAAACTAGTGTGATAGTTTCCCATGATTTTTTTTTTTTTTTTTTTTTTTTTTTTTGCATTTAAATGAAAACACCCTTTGATAATTTGTTCGTCACCTGTCTGACTATTTTGGATCCGGGTGGTTCACTGCCTGTACATGCCCAAAACCCAGGCATTAGTAGCTTGAAATTTTTTTTGAAAATGGGAAGGTCTTTTACAATACACTGTAAGTTATTATCATAGGAAAATTTTACAAGGCCCCAGAATCCCACTGCTGTTACATTTTGGGGCACGTCTCGCATGGGACACAAAGGGGAGTGAAGATAGAACCTTATCATTTAATTTAAAACGCATTACCCCTTGAGCAAAAACCCCCCCGATAGGAAAAGGCCTATAAAGTTTGGTGCCTTTGAGTGAAAATAATTTTTTCTTCCCCATGTCAGAGAAGCTTGTTGTTGTTTTTTTTAAAAGTTAGCAAGTTATCATGTTTTGAAGATTTATTTTTTATATTCTGTTTTTTTGTTCTTTTTTTTCTTTTGTCCGAACAGTTTTTTAATGTATAGAATTATTTTAAAAATGATGAAACAAAATTTTTTTACACGGAGAAAATTTGTCCCTTTTGTGACTTTAACCCCACGAGACTGAAAAAGACTTTGCATCCACAACAATAATCCCTTTCTGTCCCGGAAATCATCACTCTGCCTTCATTTTTTTCCCCAGTGGCAGCCAGGGCATCAAAACTGTTCACTTTATTTATTTATTTTTTTTTATTTTTATTTTATTTTGTATTCCTGAAAGTGAGCTCAAATTTAAAACCCCTTTGAAGTTGGCATCTAAAATTGTCATAATGGACTGAGGCCAATGATGGGACGAAAAACTCTAGGAATCACTGACAACGGGGGATTTTTGACAAAATGTCCGGGTTAGGCTTTCCCGCAGTATGAGTTAAAAAATGGGCTAAAGCCCTTTTTTTTACTCTAAAAACTGAAATTTGTAGCTGCGGCAAAAACACATGGATGAGGTAAAAAGTGTGCTCCCTGAGTTTGGGTTTTCTCTCTATAAATGATGCACACAAACCCAGTTTGGGGGATGGGAACAGTTTAAAATTGGTTTAAAGGGTTTAAAAAAATATATTCAGTATAGGTGAAAAAGGGTTTTGTAAACGTAACACTAAAAAAATATTTCGTTATAAAAACCCTTTTTCAAAGAAAGTGTGAACCCCAAAAAATTTTTAAATTTTATTTTTTTCATTTCCCTTTTAAATACAGAAACGGGATATAATTTCATTTTTTTACCCTGTATGGTTTGCAGCTATAAAACCAAAAATTATTTTTCTTGTTTTTACTTTTTTTGTTTGATGAAATTAGTAGGATTACAAAAAAGTCTAAAAATGGTAAACAGATGATAAAAATAAAAAAAAGAAATGGAAAATTTATATTTATACATAAGATAGTTTTTCCATAAAGTTTTTTTCGAAAATGTATTTGAAATGACTTTAGGCCTTAGTTGTTCAGACGTCGTTTTGGTAAATGCTTTTTATTATCTTAAAAACAGAGTAAACAAAGAAGGGACATGTACACGGGGCCCTGTTTGGTCTTGGTCAGACCCTAGGGGAAATGCAGTATCCCCGCTGATGATATTAAAGCTTCATTTGATATTCACTGACACAAGAGGATTTGGTGTTGGTAAAAAAGCAGATATCTATTTAAGCATGGGTTCTTGATAAATTACCGAAATGTTTGACAATGACTACAGTGATAATTTCCTTGCAGATAAATGGGTACGATTCCTTATGAATGTAGTACTAGAGGAAGGAGAAAATGTTGCAGATAAAGTTTCTTATCAAAACCCAGACAGAATGAGGGAATTGCTCTTCAGTAAGTATATTAACCAAAGCCACTGGAAAAAGTTTGGTCTTTACACAGATGGCGTCAAGAGCTCAACGCCAAGGAGTCCGCTCCCCCGATTTCACCTTTCCCTTTGGGTTTTTTTTTTTACTTATGCTATTAATATTGCTGTTGCTGTTATAATTATAGACAATAATTATTATGTTTTTGAAAATCACTAATAGCAATAAAAGATAAGAGAAGATAATCAAGGAAGAGGGTAAAGAGGCGAGATTGGTAGTACTATTAATGGCTCATTGGTAGCATGTACTTGTGGAGCAATCTGTGTAGATACAATTTAAATTAGACTCACAGGGGGATAGTGTTGTACTACATGCCAATCCTGTTGGCATCAGGTGAATACTGTATCTCTTGAACAGGTCACATGCACAGCCATCATAACAAACCACTTGGTCTGTGGGGTATGGCTATACCTGCTGCAAGGCCTGAGGGCATGGGGAGCAGAAAGTTCCCCTATGGTAGCGGACTCCCACTCCCAGTATCTGGACGTTTCCCGAAATCAACAGAGTTTATGATGCTGACCGCTTTCTGATACCCAGCCTCACTGGGTTAAAATTGTTTTCTTTAAAATTAACTTCACCAAAAGAAAAAACAAAAAAAAACACTGGTAACTGTATATATAAATACATAATTAAAAAAAAATATGACGATGTCTGAATGCACAGCAATACTGGAAGGGAACTGAATGCTTTTAAAACTCAGATGTAAGGGGGTTAAACAGTTTTTTTACATTTTATTAAAACAAATTGTTTAAAATTTTTAAAATTAAAT
>NW_023640855.1:5000-10962 GCF_015228065.2 Penaeus monodon | reverse complement strand
TGTTTGGACCTGTTATAGTTAAAGGGTACGGGGCCAAGGAGATAAAAACCCAATTCTTGTTACACAAGAGGAGGTCTATAAGTTCAGGTTTAGCGGAGGCTCATTCGTGGCACTGGGGAAAAGGGCTGGTATGGCCCCCTTTTGGGGCTGTTTAAAAAACTTCTCGCCCCTCCAGTACCCAATTAAAGGCTTTTCTTTTTGGCAGACTGAGGGGGGGATTCCCCAGGATTCATCATGGCAGTTGTGATCGATTTACAAAACATAAAACCTGATGGACGAGTTGCTCTGTGGGATATTTTAACAAAACATCAAAAGCAGCGCAGGAGTCCAGGGCATATCCCCAGGGTAAAAGCAAATTTCATCTCCCTGGAGACTTTGGGGTCACAAGCGTTTATTGATGGCTGGCAAAATGGCATCGGACTTGCGATGTGCAGGCTCAGACACTTTTTAAAGAAAGGGAAAAAAACGTTCCCAAAGTTTTGCGAGAGGTTGAGCCCTCTTGTAAATGCCCTTTTACCTCCCTAAAAACCCTGAGAAAACCTAAGCCCTCCTCACGGGTGACTGTGTCCACTAATGGAGGAGGATCACCCCCAGACCATGTTGGGGCTTAAAACATTGGGCTATATTTTGGCGTTGTACCAGTAGCCCTCCCAGTGGTTTGAATGATGTTTCCAATCCTGTCCCAGACCCCCCCACCGCGAGGCCTCCTACCCTAACGGGGGTTAGGATGGGATTTCCAAGCGATTGGGGGAAAGCTGCAAGCTATTGATACCCTGTAAACTGAAAAGGGGCTGTGGGTGAACCTATGGCTTGGGTCTTGACTGCCACCCCCTAACAAAAGCCCCCTTTTCCCGCGGGGGGGGGTTTAAAAGCCCCAAAAATGTTTCGGGTGACGACCAAGGGTACCCTCTGGAGGGGTCACCAGTGAGGGTGAGAAAAATGGCTTCCTGGTGCACCAAGGCCTATGAAGGGAGGGTGTACCCCCCCCCGGGTTCTTCCATTTGGGCGGGAGAACTCTCCACGTGTGTTTTGCCGTGCGGGGCATCCCGAACCCGGGAGACAGGAGCCTGGGGGTTTGAGTGATCTGCACGCTTTGCCCTGCACTACAACACACCTCTTTGCCTTTTTCGGGTTAACGGTGGCTTGATAAAGGCCCGGTAAGTCTCGGTGGTAAAATAGGCTAGGGTCAAGCGGCATTTTAGTCGGTGCGCATAGGTCCCGCAACTGCCATCAGTTGAATAGTGGCTGCGTATATTTCCTCATTCCCCCTGGTGTTGGAGATTTTAAACCCCCAACTATAGCTTCCCCCGTTGGACCCATGGTGGGGGGGGGGGGGGGGGGGTGAGGAAATAAAAATTCAAATTGTATGTAACAAATTTACAAGATCTATTCTCTCCCTGACGACCTGCGCACCCCTCGACCATTCTCTAAAAAACCCCAAACCGTTGCATCGGGAAACCTTTCCTTCAAAGGGGCGAAGGGAATCAAAAGGGTTTTCCCGGGGCTCCAAACCAGGTAAAAAGGGAAAGCCCTCCTCACCCGTTTTAGAGATTTTCCCCTGGTAGATAAAGCTTTCATTAGTAAGTACCGGGTAGTAAGCCCTTGATGGGTTAATCAGGTCTTGCTTTTTGGGTTCTCGAAAATGTTAAAGTATGAAAACGTATCCTCGCCCCCCCCGCGAGATGGTGCCTGATATTTGGGGTTTCGTCACCAGACAGAGTGACCTCTGCGTCGTATGCAACATTCCTGGGCCCCAAAATTTTCATGCTCTCCCCCAAAAAACCCTAAACGTGAAGGGGAATTGTTTTTTCCCAAACCTGATGAGGTTTTTCTGGGAGAAACTGTTGAAAAAACTAGAGTTTTTTAAATTAGGGGGCAGTAAAGTTTTTGGGAAGAAAGTTGATTTTTTTTGGGAAACCGTCGACACCGCTCCTTCTAATTTTTAAAACACTTTTCCTTTCCAAAATCGGTTAATTAGCATGTACCACCTCAAGGAAAGCCAATTTTGGGAAAAAACCCTATGCAGTTTTTCCCACCCCAAAGGTTAGGGGATGGAGCCAACTCTTCCATTTTAAAAAAATGGCAACCAAGAGATTGAAAAGTGGGAAACGGGCTCAAGGGAATACCTGTCCAGGTCCAATATGCTTTTACCATTCAAAGAAGCTCATAAAGTTCTTAAAAGCAAGGGAAATTAAAAATTTAAAAAGGGAAAAGTTTTGGATTTTAAAGGAAAAGGAAAAAGTTAGTTTTTCAGAGGAAGCGCGCCCGTGTGCTGTTTGCCCCCCGGTAGGCCCCTTTGCTTGGGGTTTTCGCCACCCTCCTTCCCACCAACCTTGCCCCCCAATGCTTTTTTAGCAACCTCTGCCCTTCCCCCCAAACCTCAGCCCCAAAATTGCTGAGCTGCCTCTGGTGAGTTTTTCCCACCAAAAACGGAGTAGAGTGAGGGTCTTTGAGGAAATCTTCCCCCAAAGAAAGGTTTTTTGGGAGCCACGGGAAAGGCCCCAGGGGCCTCACGGTGAACCCCAGCTGCCCCCTCCCAGGAGCCTCTGCTGCTAGGCAGATCCCCTAAAGTAAAGGGGTCAGGCACGCCTTTCCCGGCAAAGGAATCCTGACCTGCCCAAAAAGACCCACTGCCACAACACCCAGGGGCCTCCGTGCAGACAAAATGCCCCTGAAGAAAAGGTCGGTCCGTCCTTTGCCGGAAAAGAAACCCTGAACCTGCCCAAGGGAAACCTGTGGAAACTAGTTCCCAGGTCAACAAATAAAAAAAGGTACTCCCAAGATCCGGAAAGGGACAGCCTAAAGGGCGAGGAAACCCTTTGACCCAGGTGTTTCAAAAACCTTAGAAAAAATAATCATAAAACGGGATACCCTAATCCAATGGAACTGTCGGGGAAAATTCATGAAAAATGGGAGGAACTGAAACATCTGATATCTTCATGGAACCCTTTTGTGTATGCCTCAAGAGTTTATCCCGGGAAAATCGCCCCCATTTCCTGAAGGATTCCAATTTTCAAGCCCTTAGGGAAATTTTTGAAAAGGGACTCGGAGGAGTACAGTAAGGGTTTACGTCAAGATATTCCCTTTCCCAGGCCATCCACCTCAAAAACCCTGCGGTAAAGGCGGGGAAAATGGGTTGACACGCCCTTTCCCTTTTTGCTCCTCTCCTTCCCCACATGATCGGAACTTAAATGTTTTGGGAAGACTACTGGGCAGTTGCCACATCCATTTCTACTTTTGGAGATTTCAAGGGTCGGCTCCCCTCGGGGGAGACTTTTTGTGCAACCCTCGGGGAAAGGGGCCTTGGAGCCCTTGTTCTTAAGACTAATCATTTTTTACTGAACAATGAACCCCACACTTTCCAATTAAAACGGGAATTCTCCAAATAGACCTATAAAAGGTCTCTATTCACATTGAACTTCACTTGGCGGGTATGGAAGCTTGCATGGAAGGCCCCTTTTTCCAATATTTTGGAGGAGGTAAATGGTATTCCAGTCAATGGAGTGCAGAATGGCGACTTAAACTGCGGACGGGAAATCTTTTTAATCAACGGGTATTGCAAGGATCTGTGAATGATTCCGTGTATTCAGATGCGAAACCCTTTCACTCCAATTCCCCCTTGCAGCGAAGCTCCTTTCCCGAAAAGAGTGGCCATTACCGCACCTCAGTACCATGTGGTCTGATATGCCAAAAGCTGTAAAGGGCAAGAAAGCTGTTTAAGGCAAATGAAACCCCCCCAGCTTGAAACCTTTAAATTAAAAAGACCTGACCAAAGGCCAGGCGCGTGCTAAAGGAGGCTAGATGGACGCGTGGAACAGTATGCCCCCCTCGATTAACCTGGACTCCCTTACAGGGGTAGGGGACGGTGCGTAAGACGCGGGAAAGAGCTATCCTTCCACCTGCTCTGAAGATGAGGTAATCACACGATAAAAAGATGTTGCAAATGAGTTAGCTAAATCCAGGCAGGATTCCTCTGGGGGCATCTTCACTGCTCGATTCTCCACTTTTTGGGCGGAAAAAGAAAACACCCATTTTTGTTCTTCAGTAGGACTGCACAAAATTCCATCAACTTGCCCTTTTTGCACAAGGAATGGACTCTGCTTTGCGCTCTGCCGTAAGACTGCCCCCGGAATTTACGTATTCCATACCAAATGATTCCCTTACTTTAAAAGACTCCCCGAAGTTCCGTTTAAAAATTTTTAGGATCTATAAGAGGGCACACTGCATCCACATGGGGAGAAGCTATAACATTCCTGTTTCCCAAACCGGGGAAAAATGCTTCCGCACCAGGAAAATTTCAGACCATTTCCTCACCAGCTGCCTGAAGGTGGAGAAAATGGTAAACTTCAGGTTGACAGGCTGCTAGAAAGGAAAACGTTTACCCCTATCAAAAATGGCTTTAGAAAATTTTAAAATCAACCACAGATGCACTTGTGGGGGAAAAATGCATACAAATTCCCTTTGACGGACGTCACATGTAGCGTCTTTTTGACCTTGAAAGGCTTACGATAACTTAAGCGTGGGGTACTCATAAATGATACACGGTTTTTAAGAGAGCATTACCTACCCTTTATACAAGCTTCCTTTTTGCAGGAGTTTTAGAGTTTGGGTAGGAAAAAGTTTTTCTAACCTGGAAGACCTGGAAGGGGTCCCACAAAGGTAGTGTCTTAATGTGACCCCCTTGCCATTTCTATAAATGACATCGAAGGTTTTTTCCAAGTGCTGTCTCATGTAATCTGTATGTGGGTGACTTTACCGTATCTCGGGGAAGCTACGGGTGTGCAAGCGTGTGCAGACTGCAATAATCGGTTGTACTGGGCAACATATCTGGGTTCAAATTTTCTCCAAGCAAAACCCTGGCTATCTTTCCCCAAAAGAAGAAAATTCCACCTTTCCCCCTATTTAGGAGCAAAAAAACTGCAATTTGTCCCAAAAGGGGAAGTACTTGGGTCTAATTTTTTGACTCAAAATTTCATGGTCCAAATCAACTTAAAAGTGAAGGCTACAAAAGCACTTTAAAATTTTTCGGGGGTTTTTCACATTTTTCTTGGGGTGCAGACCGCAAAAAATGAATATCTTTTACAAAACAAAAGAGTATTTTACCGGGTCAAAAACCTTTGTATTTGAAGATTTCTTCTCTTTAACCCTTGTCTACTTTGTCAAAAGAAAAGGTTCAATAAACATTAATATATATATATATATATATAATAATAATATATATTTAAAATAAAAACTTTTTATTATATTTATTATTATATATTATTATATTTTAATTTTTATATATATTAATTTTATATATTCAATATATATATAATATATTTATATAATATATTAATATTAATATATATATTATATATATATATTATAATAATGGCCCGGTGGCCGAGTGGTTGAGCATCGGACTCAAGACTGTTCTCGGCGCGTTGTTTTCCTTGGGCAAGGAAATTCACCCCGATTGCCTACCCAGCCACTGAGGGGGGAGCCACTCAATCATGCTGGTCCCCAACCCCGATAAAAAAAGGAGAAAAGGAAAAGGGGGCCCTCCACGTACTCACTCCAAGAACACACAACATGAAAAATACAATTAAGATCATGCTGTGACCACGGCGGCTCAAACTGCCACAAAAAAAACAAAAAAAAAAAAAAAAAAAAATATATATTATTTTTATATTTTTATTTTTATATATATATTTTGTGTGGTTGTGTGTGGTGTGTTTGGGGTGTTGTGTGGTGTGTTTATGTTGTGTGGTGTGTATTCGTGTAATATATATATATAAATAATTATATATATAGTATAAATATGTGTGTGTAATAGTAGATAATGGATAGATTGATAATACTCTTTTCAAAACACTACATTAAAACATACATTCTTCTTTTTAAAGGGAGGTTCATGTCTGAGCCGCCGTGGTCACGTGATACTTAATTTAGTTTTTATTTGGATGTTTTTGGGGGATACTGG
>NW_023640854.1:2500-10963 GCF_015228065.2 Penaeus monodon | reverse complement strand
CACACACACAAAACCCCAACACACACACACACAAAAAAAAAAAAAAAACCCCAAAAAAAAAAAAAAAAAAAAATAGTATTAAAAAGAAACACAAATCTCGCATCTGTAATCGGTTACTTTACCCCTTCCCGCGTCAGTGCAATAAGGAAGCAATATGGAAGCAAGTACCGCACTAGTCTTCCCCCTGTGCTGTCAAGAGAGACGTTGGGAAACGGACAAAATTTTAATTTTGTTGACGAAACTGCCCCGAGGAATTTTAGCGGGGAAAAGTCGGGCCAAATTGGGCCAAAATTAATCTGTGAGATTTGAAAATTTAGGCGATAATGTAGTGAACCATAAGAAAAGGGAATATCACAGGGGGGGCCCCCAAGCAATTCGCGGCGGGCCCTGGACGCCGGGAATCTCCACAGTGACCCCCGGGGACCCCCACCGGGGACACCACCGGGGGACAACCTCCGGGGGACATTAAAACGACTTTTGTTTCTTTTTTTAAAAATAGAATATATATATTGTTTCGTTTTTATATTTTGTATTTTTCCCTTAAGCTGTACATAGAAAGTATTTGATGTTTTTATATCATAAAGTCACCGAACTCCAATTTAATTTAAAAGGGGATATTCTAGCAGTAAGCCAGAGACCCTTTAGGAAGACTGCTTTTTTAGGATAACCCTTGCGCAGGCATGTAGAGAGAGGCCGTAGTCGAGCCTTTCTTTTTTTATTAATACTGGCTTTAGGGTGACGGAGGGGAACGAGGCATTTTTTTTTGTAAGATAAATAATGTGTACATTGCAGTATATGCGGGTTTTTGCTATATTTTTTTGTCTTTTATTATTATATATACAAGTAGAGTGTTAAGTTTTAAACTTTGCGGTACGTTTTGTGAAAGAGTTCACATGTGTTTTTATAATGATGATGCTACCTGAGCATGTATTAAATTCAGAACAATATCTATCCCCAAATCATCGTGCCCCGGAGAGGCTTACTGCTCGGTCACTCCGTTGGACATTCGGTAAAAATGGGTACTAGTAAAAGTATAAATTTGAAGTCTGACAGAAGTGTTTATCCCCAAGCTTTTCATTTATAGATTTCCAAAAGGCAGGGTTGTTTTTTATAGGGTGGTTTTCCCCTGGCCTTTGACCGCACGGACTGAAAACCCCAAGGGGCGCCGGGGATCACTATGATGTAGGTAAGATAAAACCCAAAATTTGTAGCCATTCGGGTTTAATTAAAATATCGGCGGCCCCTTTAGTCGATGTTGCTATGGCATTATTTCCTACCCACTCCCCTATAGGGAGAGCAATGCCCTTTCGAAAGAAAATGAAAAGCAAGCTGTTGCCCCTATAGCATGCTCCTCTCTCCACGCGGATGGGGCCCCAAGGAACGGATAACCGAACAGTTTGGCACCACCGGCGTCGAGGAGTTCCCGAACAGGCGCAAACGACAACGAACTGCTTTGGGGTCCGCGCCGCTTGTACCAAACCATACCGGTCTATGCCGTTCCTTTTTCCATCAGTTGGTGGAGAGAGAGGCCTTACATGGGCAACAGTTTGCTTCTCGCATTCTTTCCCCCAGGCTCTGAAAACCTTTTGCGGTAGTAGGTAGAGGGGTAGTAGGTAGTAGTAGGATAAGGCTCATGTTTGAGGGGTGGTTTACAATAATTTTTTGTGTTTTTCGGGGGGGGTTTGGGAGTGAGTATTGGTGGGTCCCCATTTCCCTTTCCAGGAGAGTCCCCCGTTTACCTTTGAGATAATCTTCTCCTTTTTTTTTTTACCCGGGTTGGGACAGCAGTTTTTGGGCTGGCTTGCCCCCCTGTGGCTAGGTAGGCAAATCGAGGTGAAGGGCCTAAGGGAACAACGCGCCGGCCCGGGACTCGAACCCCCGAACCCCGATTGCCGTCGCCCAGTCTTGAGTCCGATGCTCTAAAACCACCCGGGCCCCCACGGTCCTAATATATATATATACATACTAATAAAATATAATATATATATAATATATATATATATATAAAATATAATTTTGGGATATAAAAATATATATATATATTAATATATATATATTTATATAAATATATAAAATATAAAATATATATATAAAAAAATAATTATTTATATAATATAAATAATTATACATAATTATATAATATATTATATTAAATATATAATATATATATATATAAATATATATAATATTATTTTATTATATATATATATATAATAATATTAAATAATATATATAATATAAATAAATAAAATAAAAATTTTTATAAAAATATATATATATAATATATATATATATAATAATATATATTTTATATAATATAATATATATATATAAAAAATATATATATATATATTTAATATATATATAATATATATATATAATATATATATATATTTATATAATCTTTATAATTATATAAAATATATAAATTATATTTATATAATATATATAATATATATATATATATATATATATATTATATATAAATAATATATATATATTATATATATATATAAATTTTTAAATTATTAAAATTATAAAAAAAAAAATTAAAATTAAATAAAAAAAAATTTTAATTATTAAAAAATTTTTTTTTTTTTAAAAAAAAAATTTAATTTTTAAAAAATTAATTTAAATTTATTAAAAAAAAAAAAAAAAAAAATTATTTAAAAATTAAAAATAAATAAAAAAAATAAAAATTAAATTACATATTTTATAAAAAATATAATAAAATTAATTATAATATAAAAATTAAATAATAATTTAAATAAAAAAAAAAATTTTTTTTTTAAAAAAAAAATTTATATAATTTATATTTTAAAAAAAAAATAAATATAATTTTAAAATAAATAAAATTTTTAAAAATTAAAATAAAAAAATAACTAATTTTAAAATAAAAAAATTAAAAATAATTTTTAAATTTTAATATAAAATAAAAATTTAAATTTATTAAAATTTTATAAAATAATATTATAAAAATTTTTTTAAAAAAAATTAATTTTTTTTATAATAAAAAAAAAAAAAATAATAATTTTTAAAATTAAAAAATAATTAAAAATTTAATATAATAATTAAATATAAAAAAAATATTTTAAAAAAAAATTTAAAAAATTTTAAAAATATAAAAAAAAAAAAAATTATATATTAAAAAAAATAAATTTTTAAAATAAATTTTAATATAAAAAAAATAAAATTAAAAAAATAATAATGGGGAATCCATTAAAATTAAAAAAAATAAAAAAAAAATAAAAAAAATTTATGGGGTTTAAAAAATTTAAATTAAATTTTTAAAATTTTAAAAAAAAAAAAAAAAAACCAAAAAAACTTTAAAAATTTAAATTTTAAAAAAAAAAAAAATTTTTTTTAAAAAAAAAAAAAACAATTTTATAAAAAAAAAAAAATAAAAAATAATTTTTAAAAAAAAATAAATTTAAAATTTATAAACCCTAAAAAATAAAATTTTAATTTAAACACCCACCAACAAAACCCCCCAAATGATAAAAAAAAAAATTTAAAAAAACTTAGGGGCAACGGGAAGGGTTGGGGAAGAAACCAAAGAAAAAATTGATTTTGGCATTTTAAAAATTTCCTGGGAAAAATAAAAGGGGTGGGAAAATTTTAGGAACTGTAAAAAATATTGGGATACAAAAATTTTCAAAACAAGAACCGAAGTTTTTTTTCCGAAAAAGAAAAAAATTTTACTAATTTTGAAAAAAAGAAAATGTTTTTAAAAACCCAAAAAACTGTCGAAAACAAGAAAACCCAAAACATGATAAATGTAAAAAAAGGAGGGTAAAATTAAAATTCCATTTAAAAACTTTAAACTTAAAAATAAAAAAATATGATAAACCGGAAAATAAAAAAAACCCATTGGGGGGCCCAAAAAATTAAGTTTTGCTTAAAAAACTTTTTGAAAAAAAAAGCATTTACCTTACGCAAAAAAAAAAAATTGAAAAAAGGTTTTCCCAAAATCGGCAAAAATGGTTTTTTTTTTTTTTTTTTTTTTTGTTTGGGGTAAAAAATTTTAAAAAAAAAAATTTTAAAAAGAGCAAATCAAAAATTTTAAAACCCGGGGGAAAAAAAAAGAATGTGAGGTGGAAAAAATAAAGAAAGAAAAATTTGAACAAAAAAAAAAAAGTTAAAAACCAAAAATAAAAAAAAAAGGGAAAAACCCCAGGAGGTTTTATAAAAAAAAAAAAAAAACAAAGGGGAAAGGAAAAAAAATAAAAGAATTGCCGGTTTTTAAAAATTTAAAAAAGGAAAAAAGGGAATCCCAAGGAGGGTAAAAATCCACGGGTTACTCAATGAACAACTAAAAAAATTTTTATTAAAAAAATGAAAAAAATTTTTTTTAAATTAAAAGAATAAAGTTAAAAAAATTTCCCAACATTTCCCCGCCCTAAAAATCCCCCAAAATGAAAAAAAGCCGAAAATTTAAAAGGTTATCTTCCGGTTTGCTTTCCGTTTTAAATAAAAAAAAAAAAAGAAAATTTTTCCAACCTTTATAATAAAAAAAAAACCTGAAAAAAAACTTTTAGTTTCCCTTTTGGTTAAGAGGAAAAATTAACCGCATTTTTTTTTCCCTTTTGAAAAGTTAAAAAAAGGAACTTTGAAAAAACTTCAAGATATTAAAATTTTTTTTTCCACAAACCCAAAAAAAACTATAGAAAAATTAAAAAAAAAAGGGTTTTAATAAAAAAAAGGGTTTTGAAGAAATTTGGGGCAAAGATGTTAAGCAAAAAGGATTTTGGAAAAGGAAAATTCTTCTGTTTTTTTAAAAAAACATAGGGAATTAGTTTTAAAAAGAATTAATAAAAATTCAATTTTCCAAAAAACCAGCATTATTGAAAAAACCTTTTAATTAAATTAAAAAGGAAAGGGTTTTTTTTAAGAAAAAAGTTTTTTGGTTTCAATACAGATTCTGTAAAAAAATGATTGTAAAAAAAATTAAAACATTTACAGGAAACTAATTAATTTTTGGGGGTTTTTAAAAAAAAAGTTTAAAAAATTTCAAGGGTTAAAAAGGGAAAAGAAAAAAAAAAGGGGGAGAAAATCAACCCGGTTTTTGGGTGGCTGAAAAAAAAATGTTGAAAAAGTGGTTTACAAAGGGTTTTTTTGTAAAAAAAAAAATAATTTTTAAAAATTAATTTTCATTTAAACAAAGGAAAATGTTTACAGTATAAAATTTTGAAATTTTTTATGAAAAAAAACCCAAAAACCTTTTGGGCCCTTTTTTTTGGGTTGTTTTCCCCCTTTTCAAAACCCTTTGTTGGGCAATTTTTCTAAAACTTTTTTTCTAAATAAATAAATTTTTTTTTTTTAAGATTTTTTAAAATTTTTTTGATCACCTTTTTTTGAATTTTAAAAGGGCCCTTTTCCCACCCCCTTTTTGGTTTTTTTTTCCCCAAAAAATTTTTAAAAAAAGGAAAAAATTTATTTTCCCTCAGTTTGCCCGGTTGTTCTTCCCTTTTTTATTTATTGGGTTTTTTTTCTTTATTCTTTTATCCCTTTAAAATTGTTCCCCGGTTTTCTTTATTTCCCCAAAAATTTTGTTTTCTTTTTCTTTTTTGATTTAACAAATTTTCCCATATCTGCCCCAAAAAAACAAGCCCCTTTTTGGGTTCCCTTTGGGGTTTTTTCCGTGTAATGTTGGTCCTTAATGTTTAGTTGTTTTTTTAAGAACTTTTTATTCCTGGAATTTTTTTAAAAATTTTTTAAAACCCCAAAAGAACCTTTAATTTTTAAAATTTTGATAATTTTCTTAAAGGGGGGTTTTTTTGAACCCTTTATTTTGGGATTTTTTTTTTCATTTATTTTTTTTATTCCAGGGGAAAATTGGGGTTCTTTCTTTTGGGATATTTTTCTAAACCGTTTTTCCCAGGATCTTTTTTTTTTTCCCCAAAAATGTGTTTTTTTTCTTCAACCATTTTGAAAATTTCAAATTGTTTGAAAAGGGTTTCTTTTATTGTTTGGGATTTTTTTTTTGGGGGTAAAGGGTATTTTTTAAAAGTCTTTTGAAATTTCGTTTTTATATTTTGGTCATTTTTGGGAAAAGGTTTTTTCCCCTTCCCATTTTTTGCCTTTTTCAAAATTTTCCGGGTTAAAATTTTTTGGGGTTTTTTTTGGGTGGGTGTTTTTTGTTAGGAAAAAAAAGTTTTGGTTTTTTATTCTTTTGGGTTGGGTTGGAAAAATTTCCCTTTCGATTTTCCCCCATCAAAAAAAAAACCCCCACCCCCCATTTTTTAGGTTTTCCAAGGTTTTTTTTTGTATTTTCTATTTGGTTGGGGTTTTATTTTTTTTTTGGGGGAAAGTTTCAATCTTAATTTTAAATTTTTTCCCTTTTCCCTTTAAATCCTTTCAAGTTTTGAAATTTATTAAAAAATTTTTGGTTTGCCTTTATTTTGGGCTTTTTTTTTATTTTTGGGGTTTAAAATTTTTAAATTTTGCTTTTTTTTTCAAAATTTTTTGAAACTCGGGATTTTTTTTCCTTCTTCTTTCAAGAAAAAAAACTTCTTTTCTGTATTTTAAACCCCAAAAATTTTCTTTTCCTTTTAAACATTTTTGGGTTTATTTTAAGTTGAATTAAATTTGTTTGGGCAAGTAATTTTTCCCGGGTTTTTATTTTCCTTTGGGGTTTACGCCCATTTTTTGGTTTCTTTTTGGAAAAATGTTTTTTTGGGGGTTTCCCCGGGGTCTTCCGGAAATTTTTAAAAAATTTAAACTTTCCCCAAAACAAGGGTCCCGGGGAAAAGTCATGAAAAATGAGTTCTGTTTTAAAAAGGGTGTTAAAAGTTTCTGGGTTTTAATTTTTCCCCAACCCTTTTTTTTCTAAAATTTTTAAATTATTTTTGTTTTTTTATTTTAAAATTTATTTTTAAATTTTATAAATTAAAATTTGATTTATTTTTTTTTTAAAATTTAAATTTTAATTTTTTATTTTAAAAAAATTTTTTTCTTAATTTTAAAATTTTTTGTTTTTTTAAAAATTTAAATTTTTAATTTAATTTTAACCCCCCCCCTTAAAAATTATAATATTTTTTTTTTTTTTTAAATTTTTAAATAAATGCAAAATATAAAAAATAAATATTTTTTATTAATATTTTAAATAATATAATTTTTAATTTATATATATATAAATATATATAATATAATAAATATATATTAATTATATAATAAAAATATATATAATTTTATATATTTAATATATATATTATATATATAATATATATATATATAATATATATATTATATAATTATATTATATTATATATATATATATATATATATATAAAATATAATAATATATATATATATATATAATATATTAATTTTAATAATATTAAGATTATAATATATATAATTTTATATATAAAATTAAATATATATTATTTTAATATAATATATATATATATTATAAAAATATATTATAATATATATATTTTATAAAAATATATTAATATATATAAATATAATTATATATAATATATATATATATATATATTATATAATATATAATTTTTATTATATATATTTATTATAATATATATATATATATAATAATATATATATTATAAAATATATATATATAAAATATATTATATTTTAAAATATATATATATATATATAAAATTTTTATATATTTATTTTTATAATTTTTATATTATATTATATATATATATAATAATATAATAATATTATATATATTATTTAATATATATATTATAATATATTTAATATATTTTATAATATTTTTATATTTTATTATATATATATATATATATATTTTAATATATATAATATATAATATATATATATATAATAATAATATATATATTTATATATATTTAATAAAATATATTTATATATATATATATATTTTATATATAATAAAATATATATATATATATATATATATATATATATATTTATATATTATATATATATATATATAATAATATATTATATATTATATATATATATATATATTATATATATATATATTTTAATATATATATATTATAATTCTTATATTATTTATAATATAATATATATAATATTATATATATATATATATATATATATATATATATATATACTATTTAATATATTATTTTTTAATATATATAATATATATATTATAATATTTATATACATATATTATATTTATAATATATATATATATATATATATATATATATATAAAATATGTATGTATATATATATATATAGGGACCGCGGTGGCCGAGTGGTTAGAGCATCGGACTCAAGACTGGCGCGACGGCAATCGGAGTTCGGGGGTTCGAGTCACCGGCCGGCGCGTTGTTCCCCTTTGGCCCTTCACCTCGATTTCCTACCTAGCCACAGGGTGGACAAAGCCCAAGTCAGTGTGGTCCCAAGCCCCGGGTAAAAAAAAAATAGAGAGAATGATTATCTTCAAAGGTAACACCGGCACTCTCCGTGGAA
>NW_023640853.1:0-10965 GCF_015228065.2 Penaeus monodon | reverse complement strand
AAAAAAAAGTTAAATAAAAATAATAATAAAAAAAAAAAAAAACAAAAAAATAATAATAAAAAAAAATAATAAAAAAAAAGGGAAAAAAAAGAAAAATTTCCCAAATAAAATAATAATATATAAAAAAAAAAAAAAAATAAAAAAATAAAAAAAATAATAAAAAAATTTAAAAGAATTTTTTAAATAAAAATAATATTAAAAAATTTTTTTTTAAAAAAAAAAAATGATAATAAAATGAAAATAAAGTGATGAAAAAAATGAAAAAATGATGTGATGATAAATTAATAAAATGAAAATGAAAATGATTTTAAAATAGAATAAAAAAAAAATAATGATAAAAAATAAAAAAATAAAAAATTTTGTAAATAGTATATTGAAAAAAATAATGATGAAAAAATTAAAAAACATTAATAAAAATTGTGTAATAATAACAATAATAACAAAAATTTTTATGACGCAATCTTTTTTACTTTTGCTACAAAAAACAAACAAAATAATACTGTAGCAAAATAAAAAAACTTGATAATAAAAATAAAACATAAATACTACAAAAATGCGTATTATAGCAATATTGAAACAATAATGGAGATAATAATAAATTTGATAATGAAATGATAACAAAATAACAGAAATGGATTAAATTTAAATGAGGGTTTTCAAAATAAATGTGATAAAATAATAACAAAATAATTATTGCCCCGATAAAAAAAATTAAAAAGATAATTAAAAACGAAAACAAAAATCTAATAATAACAAAAATAACCACTGTTTAAAGAACACTAAAAACCCACCAACGATGAAATTTTTGCACATAATAAACATGACCACGATTGTAAAATGATAGGAAAAAAAAGTCAGTATTACCCGCTAAACCAACTTTTTTTTATGCCCTTTTTTATTTTTAATTGAAGGAGAAAAGTTAAATGCGGCGAACGAGGGGCGATATCGTATTCATGAAAAATTTCCCTGGCAAATATCGTGGCATATGGGCCCGCTGTCCAAAACCTATCTCTACTGTCCCAATGGGGGCTCACAAATAAAACACCGATTTTACGTACAAATTTAATACATTATTATTAATATATATATATATTTTATAATTTTATATATTATATTATATATAATATACATACACGTTTCCGTATTTTTAAACTTGGTTTAGAGGTTTTTCAGAGAAAAAAAAAAGTTGGGGAATCCCCAGGTCCTTCCAAATCGCAATTCCCCAACTGGAGGGAAATAAACCTGCCTTTTAAACAGTTACACTGCATACCCAGACATATTGTTTGGTGAAACCAGTAATCAGAAAAACCGAAGGTTTTTTCCCCAATATCCACTGCCCTCTGCGAAGCTTCACCGCAACCCTGGTATAGGACTAATAGGGTGCTATCCTTGTTAAAGGGAAACCCCAGGGGCGTTTATTGTTTACCAACTTAAATAGACTAAATTAATTAGACTCGATGACAGCGAAGATGAACCCGCCATGCTGGACGAATTTATAAAAGCCAAAAAAATTAAAAAATAACAAACCCCAAATTAAATAACAGCAGAACTAATCAAGAGCTGGGAAAGGGTTTTTGAATACTTTACAAACTTTGTACAAAAATTTTGGAATGAAAAAAGATGGCCAGAAGAGGGGTAAAATCAGTCTTTACTCCATACAAAAAAAGGGTGAGGGACCAATGCAAAAATAATAGGACAATTGCATTAATAAGTCACAGCAGCAAAATTTTTTAAAAATTATTGCAAAAGTTAAGTTAAGAGAAAAATTGCAGAAAACAAGTAGTTTTCGCCCTGGAAAGGTCCCAGAAACCAGACTCAAATCGAAATGATCGTAGAGAAAAATGAGAACATCAAAAGACCTATCCCTGTATTTATCGTTACTCAAAAGCTTTTGTACTGTTATCCGATACCCTCTGGAATCATAACGATATAAAAATTTCCCAAAAAACACATCACCAACTAAAAAAACCAGTTGACCAAACAACAAGCAGCTGTAAAAAACCCCTTTGGAAAAACAGAATGGTTAAAAGAAACCAAGGAAAGGCGACAAAGGTTGCATTCTTCTCCGCCCCTTTTTAACATATATTCTAAAAACAATTATAAGGGGGTTTTTGAGAATTTTTAAAGGAACTGGATGTTTGGGGGATCAAAAAATCAAATTAAGATACGCCGATGATTAGTTTTTAATTTCTAGCGTATCACTGAATCAACAAAAACTAGATAAAGTTAGAGAAGCAAACAAAAAGGGTTTTTGTTTCTTAATGCCCAAAAAAAGACTAGAAGATTCGAAGAATGTTACAAACAAGGAGGGTTGGGAAAATGTGAAAAAGTTCACTTATCTTAGAAAAGTTTAACTAATACAAATGATTTTACCGGGATAAAAAAAAGAAACCATTGCAAAAACGCCACGTTCTTCAATAACTGGAAAAACGAAGCATTACCTTACGGACAAAGCTGGGTTTTTGAATCATTTTTTTCCCCCAATTTTGTATATGGTTTTGAGTGTTGGGTGCGAAAAAGAAGACAAAAAAAAGGTTTTTAAATGTGGGGTTACAGAGAGTACTACGTATTAAATGGACAAAAAGAAAAAAAAATGATAGGGTGGGTGAAAAAATAAATTTTAAGACCGGCTGTTGGACATCTTGAAACAAAAGGAAATTTAAGTTTTTGGTCTGTGATGAGAATAAAAATATTGAGAAAAACTTGTGACAGGGATATGATAGGAAAAAACAGGGGAAGAAGCAAACCAAAGACAAGACTGAGCGAAAACATCAAGATATTTGCGGGCTGTCGATGGTAAAAGGGGGAAAAAAAGCGCAAGTCGAGTTAGGGGCGAAGGATGGGGAGAGGTCCAGGGCTGCTAAACATGAGAACCGTTATTGATGATATACACCTTTATATAAATATATAATATAATATAATATATATATATATATATATATATTATATATAATTCATTATTAATATATAATATATATATATAATTATATTTTATATATATTAAATATATATAATATTTTAATAATATGTGTTGTGTGTGTGTGTGTGTTTGTAGTATGTTATATATGTGCGTGTTATCTTTTTTTTTATTTATTTTATATGTGTATATATGTATAAAAAATAAATAGGAATAGGTTATGTATATATGCACACACACACACACACACACACACAACACACACACACCCCCCCATTTTATTATATATATATATATATATATATAAATAAATATATATTATATTATATAAAAAATTTATATATATTATATAATATATATATATATATAATTCTATATAATATATATATAAATATTTTTAATATATATATATAATATATATATATATATATAATCTATTATATATATATATAAATAATATATTTTATATATATAAAAAAACCTGAGGAGGGGATCCAGGGGTTTTCGAAACTTAGTTCTTTTTCATAAATCTAGTTTTCGTTTTGGGTTTTTTTTTATCTTTATATATATATATTTTTTTGTGTGGGGTTTGTGTGTGTGTGTGTGTGTGTGTGTGTGTGTGTGGTATATATATATATTATATTATTATAATTTATATTTATATATATATTTATATATTTAATAATATATATAAATATATATATATATTAGCATATGCATATATACTATATAATATATAAATTTTATAAATAATATATAATTATATATATATATATTATATATATTATTTTATAATATTATTATTTGTGTGGTGTGTTGTGTGTGTGTGGGGTGTGGTGTGTGTGTTGTGATGTGTGTGTGTGTGGTTTGTGGGTGTGTGTGCGTGTGGTGTGCGTGTGCGGGGTGTGTGTGTGTGTTTTGCATATATACATACAACATTTCCTTTTTATTTATAAATAAAAAAACCATAGAAAAAATAAATAAACACACACAACCCACACACACACACCACACACACACACACCACAAAAACCAAAATATATATTTTATATATAATATATATAATTATATATATTATATATATAATATATATATTTGTATATTTATATAATATTTATATATATATATATATATATATATATATATATATATATTATATAAAAATTATATAATATATATATATATATATATTATGTATGTATGTATATAATAGTATATATATAATAATAATATATATAAAATTAATAATATATAATATAAATATATAATATATATATATATGTATATACCTTTTTTAACATTATATGTAATAGTTTTATATTTATCTACACAAAAACCACCACACACACACACACACACACCACACATAATACAATAAAATTATATATAAAATATATATATATATATTTTAAAATATATATAATATATTAAAATATTATTTTTAAAGACACACACCACAACACCACACAACACACACAACACACACACCCACACCACACAACACACACACCCCCAACCCCCCAACACACACACCCCAAAACACGCACCCACAACACACACCCCACACACACACACACAACGTAATATATATATATATATATTATATATATTTATATATAACATAATATATTATTATATATTCATATATTTATAATATATATATAATATATATATATTTTTAATATATATATATATAATTAAAATATAATATATATATACTTCACTAGGTATAAAGCCCTTCATATGTCCCCAGAGGTTTTTAAAGCCCCCCGTTTCTTGGCAGTTAAAAGATTTCACTATACAACATGTTGCAGAATTAGGGCAATCATTTCCATACATTTAAGGTCGTGTTCGGAAGCCCCTTTTTACCACTTTTCTTCTTTTCCCCCTCCATTCTCCTCATTCTTTTTTCTCTCTCTCTCTCTCTCCCCCTCTCCTCTCCTTCCTCTCTCTCTCTCTCTGTTGTCTGTCTCTCTCTCTCCCCCTCCTTATCCTCCCCCTTTCTTCACTCTCTACTCCGCCCCACCCCTCTCTCTCCCTTCACTTTTATTGTTTTTGTATCCCAGGAAATTATGTTTTTTCCCTTTTCTCAGGTTAAAAGAAGTTCACATAACATTCCCTGAAACCGTTACCTTTTCGGGAACTTTACAATAGGATTCTATTTAAAAGGGTCTGAGTGGACATGAAAATGGAATACCATGGCTCGTATAATTTCTACAGCCCTACATATAACAAAAAAAAATATCTTGAAATGTGTTTTGGCTCGCTGTGGATTTTCCCTTTGGGGATTTTCTACAGATGATGCGAAGTTCGTCTTGAATTTTGTTCAGCCAACGAGGCCTTTTTTAGCTGCCGATTCCATGCTGGGTAGGGTATTCCATGTTGGGTATTTTTGGGATTAGAAGTTTTTGGCACTTCGGGGAAAAGGTGAGGGAGAACCCTTCTTAGTGCTTTCAGTTTGGGTTGGTTTTGTGAACCCAGGCTTTCGATATTTTTGGCAATTTTCTTTTAAATTTGAAAGAAAATCCAAATGTTGTTTGAAGAGACCCCTTTTTCTTATGTTTTCAGTCCCTGCTTTTTTTGATATAAAAAGGGGAAAGGAAATTTTTTTCGGTGGGGAAAAATTGTTTTCAACAGGAACCCCAGTTGGTACAGTATAAATAAATTTGTTTGTTTTTGGTTTTGTCTAGGGAGTTTGGATAAATAGTGGGGTCTCTGCATATGCCACGCCTCAGGGATTTGTTGGAGTATCTCATCAAAAACTTTTCCCCACGGGATGGTTCTTTAATTTCCCCGTAAGCTTTTTTGTAAAAATTTTTTCGTTTGGTGGTCCATATTAAATTTTCTCCAGGTTTCATCTTTTTTTTGCTGCATTGGTCTTTGATGACCAAACCAGGGGGGTCATGAAGCTTTTCAACTGCACTCCTGAGGAAATATTTTTTTCTGAATGTCCAGGAGTCTGTTTGTCAGTCTTTTTACTTGATTACAAAAACCCCCCTGAGAGTATCCCTGAGTCTGTTTTTTTGCAGTCGTTTTTGCGCCTCCCAGTTTTCCCCCATCCCAGAGGGCCCTATTTTTTTTTTTAGCTTCACCTACTAAATGACAAAGCGGGTAGAACAGCAATGGGGTAAAAAGTTCCAACTAGAAAAAGTTTATATGAAGAATAAACTGGGAATATCAAATATGATGGGCCGGGGATGCCCTGATTCATGTAAAAGAAAGTCACAGGACTGTGCATCTCACAGTTAGAAGCGTTTTGCAAAAGGGTGCTTTTTCCCAATCACCCAATAGTATTGCACTAGGAAAATTACAATGCCCCTTTGGGTATCCAAGCTCATGTGGAGAAACCCCAAAATAACTACCTTGTCACTGGGCCTTACAGAACACACAGAAGGATGGATTTTTTCCCCTTGCAGTAAAATTTTGAAGGATCCCAGGAAGCAGGGGGAGAGAGGTTAAACTGGGAGATCCCTTTAAAGCATACTCCCACTACATTTTTTTGACCTTGCCCCGAGCTCGCTTTCTCATTGACTGTACCCTAGACTTTTTAATTTTCCTGGTGCTGTGCTATCGGGGGAAATGTCTCTGTAATGCTAGATGTCAGGTTTTTCAGAAAGTGTCTGAAATTTAACTCTTTTTATGTTGGGTAGGCGCGGACATCAGCCGAAAGAAGGGTCAAGGTTAATGGAACCCTGTATAGAGGACATTGGTAGCTGGGGCCCGGGTATAAAGGGCCCTTGGGATCTTGGTATCCCGCTCTGAGGAGGAGTATAGCAGGGAGAACCACAGAGCTACCACCTTTTTTTGAAAAGACTGAAGTAGAGGATGTTGGTTAGTTTTTTCACTAAAAATGATGAAGAAAATTTTTGTTTCTCTTAGAAATCGGTACAACAGTGTATGTGCCCCCAAATTTTATGGCAGAAATCACTTTTTAAATTTATCTGCAGTTTCAGGGGGGGGGGACCCCTTTCAGTGTTTTTTTTTGGGAAGGGGTGGACTTTTAAGCTTTGAAAAACCACTGTTTTGGGTTTGTATCCAGAGAGTTGTGTGTTTTTTGACTGCCGGGCATTTGGAGGTTCCTCTTAAAGGGGTTTGGTTTTGTTTGTTCAAAACCCAAGGTTTTCCCCCCGTTCTTTTTGAGGAATTTGTTCGCCTTTGCCCCAATGCGCTCAAAAAGGAAGTACCCCCCTTTTTGGTATGGATATTTTGACTGAGCGTGAGGCTGTCAGAAAATTCCAAGGCCAAATTTTTCCAACCCATGAGAAAAAGTTCTTTTATTTTTTTCATAGGGTTTTTTGCCAGTAATTTCTTTACTTTTGTTGAGATCCTCTCTTTCCAGGGGGGCATATCAACAGTGCGCTATCGTTGTATGTGTCTTTCTCGCTTCTGTCCCCCCCCCCCCCCCCTCCCCCCCTCTTCTCTTTTCTTCTCTACCATAGGAATAAAAGTATAAAAAACAACCCCATTTCTAAAGGTAATGGCACAGTAAAAAAAAGATCCAAAATCAAAATTTCAATTTCCCTCCTTCTTTTAATGTATATATCAAAAATATAAATAAATAAAAAACAAATAGTATACATATTCAAAATTCATATATATTATATATAATATATTATAAAAATAATATATATATATAATTTATATATATCTTTATATATAATTCACAAATTTTAAGCATTTTTTTAACTAAAAAGAAAATATTTTACGGTTATCTATTTTAACCCCCTTTGGAAAACATGACGTCTTACTTCGGGATAAACTTATACACTGCACTCTTTGCATCCGTTGTGCTTCAGTTAAAACAAAATAAAAAACGTATAAATTTAATTTCAGCCACAGTCATACGTTTACAAAAAAAAAAACGGGTTAATTTAAAAATATAAAAATTTTACCCAAAGCATTGAAAGAAAAAATGAGGGAAAAGGGGGGGGGGTATTGTAGGTTGTGGGAAGAAAAATCAAGGCTGGCTTCACTCGCCTAAAGGGAAAATGTTGGGGGAACGCAGCTCGTCAACCTCAAAAAGTCAACGCAATTTAATTTTAAAGCGGTGATGGATGAGGCAATAATTTTTTTTTTTTTATTAAATTTTTTTTTGTGGTGTGTGTGTGTGTGTGTTCGGACATAGCTATTCTCGGGGGAGAAGAGCGGTTTTTGTGAATATGTGCCAGGTCGAACAGAACAGACCCACTCATGAAGGTCGCTTGTCACCGAGGGTAAGCATTACACACAAACACAACACACACAAACACAGCAAATTTCCCGGTCAAACTAAAAAAAAATTTTGCAGAAAGTAGGGTTGAAAGTATCGTCAAAAAAAAGGCAAAAAGAATTTGTTGAATAACAAAAATTAAAATAAAAAGAAGGAGAAATTACAGAAATTCTATATCAAAAAAAAATTTAAAAGTATATCAGGTACCAGCATGAAAACTCTAAAAGGGGATCGGAATAAGGAGAAATCAAAAGTATGCAATAAAGAAACCAGATGGGGAAAGACATAAAATGAAATCATACGGGAGGGGGAAAACTTTTTAAAAATTTTCAATCAAATGAACACCCCGGATAGAAGCGAAGCGGTAATAAAGACGTCCCAACATCACAACAGAAGAAATAAAAAGAGCGCTATAGGTATGAGGGAGGGAAAACACCCGGAGAAACGGGTTTTGTTAGACTTATAAAAAAGCAGGGAAATCGCAAAGTTTAAAAAAAGCCAATTTTTTAAAAAAAGCCCTTTTTAAAGGAAAAACTCCGAAAACCTGAAAAATGCAACCTTATTGTGTACATATAAAAGGGGGTAGAAAAAATCTAAAAAAAAATACTGACCCAAAACTATTTCAGAATTACAAACTGTCACAAAATCATCACAAATGCTCTTGACATCTCGATTCAAACCAGCCCAGAGAACGGCAGGCTTCTGATTGATTTCTCAGCAAAAAGAAAACCTCCCCATGCTCACCAAAAAAAGAGAAAAAAAAACGATAAGGAAAAACCCCCCTGTATGGCATTCATCGATTACAAAGAGGGGTTGTATAATATAGGAAGATATATTGAAGATGGGACAGCAAACCCTCAAGCTCCCCCAGAAACCCATAAAAAAACCCAATTTAAAAAAATGTAGACGGTGATACCATCCCCAAAACACCAAAATGTTCAATATAGGGGACGAAAAGCTAAACAATCTAAGATTTGCAGATGATATTTTTCTTTCGTGAATCGCAAATTAAAAGCAAAAAATAATAAACAATTGAAAGAGGGGCAGTTAAAGTCGTACTTTTGGGTTAACAAGACAAAGACTAAGTTTTGTTTTACATATGAGTAGGTTCAATTTGAGCTTTACAGAAAAAAACATCTACAAGAGGAAATTAAGCGAGCATCAGTCTAGGCTGGAGCGCTTTCGACGACACATAGCTACTAAGAGGGGTCCTTGATTTTGTTTTTAAAAAAAAAGTCTTTAACAATGGTCCTTTTATTTATACCCATGGATCAGAAAAATGGCTCAACCCAAAATTTTGGAGAGGAACAAAAAGGCCCCGAAGGGGTGGAGAGGTTTATGCTGGGGAAAAGCCTAAGAATGGGTGAGGGCGACGGGATCAGGGGCAGACAAAAATGGAAAATATACTTGGAGCATCAAAAAAAAAAAATGGCAAGGGCGAGTCAATATTCGGAGGCGGCGACAATGGACAAAGAAAGTAACGACGGATAACTAAAGAGGCCAAGAGCCACCCAAAGATGGCGTATGCAAAAAGAAAAAATTTTTGGGGCCAAAACTGGAAACAAAAAACCAAGACGACAAAGTTGGAAAAGACTGAAGGGTCCCAGTCCTGCGTGGATTGACTAAAGGGGATGATGTGATAGTGAGGTGATATATAATATATATATAATATAATATATAAATATATATAATTTTATTATTAATATTATACACATACATAAAAGACACACACACAACACACAACACACACACACCCCACACACACAAAACACACAAACACACAACAACAACACATAATAAAAATATTAATAATATATAAATTAAAAAATATATATAATATATAATTTAATATGATTAAAAAGATTATAATATATATTATTATATATATATAATAATATTTTAATTTATTAATATATATGTACATATAACATGATGTATTTTGTATATAGTATTATACATATACAGCATGTGTTTTCGTATGTGTATGTGTGTGTACAAATGTGTTAGTTTACACAGATATATACATATACATGTGTATTATAAATATTAAAATTTTTTATTTAAAATAATATTATAATTATATATTATATATATATATATATAATATTATATATATATAATTAAAATTAATATTATATAATAATATTTTATATATTATTTATATATATAAATAATATAATTTTTTATATATATATGTGTGTTAATAATTAAACTATATAATATTATATATATATAAAATTATATATATAATTTTATTATTAATATTATATATTATATATTTATCATATTATGTATAAATATCCTATAAGTACACGCACCCACACAACACACCGCACACACACACAAACCACACACACAACATATATATATATATATATAAAATATATATATAATATATATAAAATAATTATTATATTTTAATTTTATATATATATATACATATATATATAATATAATATATTAATATATATAAAATATATATATATATAATATATATATTAAAATTAATTATAAAATACACCACACAAACAGCAGTTTGGGGCTTTGTTATGTGGTGTACATTAATGTTATATTTCAACAGAATTTTATATATATTATAAAAATATAAAATATAAATTTTTATATAATATAAAAATATTTTTTATAATAGTATAATTTTTTAAAAAACATATATTATATTTTATTATATATATATATAATTTTTTATATAATTATATATTTTTTAAAATATTTTATTTTTTAAAATTATATATATATATATATTATATATATTTAAAAATATTAAAAAATATAATATATATTATAAAAGTTTTTTTTTTTTAAAAAAAAATTTTTTAAT